>NW_028300811.1:684898-777398 GCF_049724085.1 Artemia sp. Qi Xiang Cuo
AACTATACTTTACAGCTTTTTGGATACCTCAACACCAAGAAATACTTTTCCATGACCATTTCAGAGCAAGTTACGTTCTTAATGTCACTCCTAAACCCATTTTCCAAGTTTAAGTACTTATCTCTTTCACCCACAACAATACTTTACAGCTTTTTGGATACCTCAACACCAAGAAATACTTAGGTTAGACTAGATTAAATTAGAATAGATTACGTTAGGTTAAGTTATGTTAGGTTATCTTACGCACGCTTCACTTAGGTTAGGTTAGGTGAAAGACAAGCAAAAAGTTAGGTGAATGGTTAGGTTAGGATAGACTAGATTAAGTTAGGTTAGGTTAAGTTATGTTAGGCTAGGTTAGCCTACGTACGCGCGCGTACGTAGGCTAACCTAACCATTCCTAACCTAACCATTCACCTAAATTTTTGCCTGTCTTTCACCTAACCTAACCTAAGTGAAGCGTACGTAGGATAACCTAACTTAACTTAACCTAACCTAATCTAACCTAATTTAATCTAGCCTAACCTAAGTATTTCTTGGTGTTGAGGTATCCAAAAAGCTGTAAAGTATAGTTGTGGGTGAAAAATATAAGTACTTCAAGTTGGAAAATGGTTTTAGGAGGGACATTAAGAAAGTAACTTGCTCTGAAATGGTATCCAAAAAGCTGTAAAGTATAGTTGTGGGTGAAAAAGATAAGTACTTCATGTTGGAAAATGGGTTTAGGAGGGACATTAAGAAAGGAACTTCCTCTGAAATGGTCTTTGAAAAGTATTTCTTGGTGTTGAGGTATCCAAAAAGCTGTAAAGTATAGTTGTGGGTGAAAAAGATAAGAACTTCAAGTTGGAAAATGGGGTTAGGAGGGATATTAAGAAAGTAACTTGCTCTGAAATGGTCTTTGAAAAGTATTTCTTGGTGTTGAGGTATCCAAAAAGATGTTAACTATAGTTGTGGGTGAAAAAGATAAGTACTTCTAGTTGGAAAATGGGTTTAGGAGGGATATTAAGAAAGTAACTTGCTCTGAAATGGTCTTTGAAAAGTATTTCTTGGTGTTGAGGAATCCAAACAGCTGTAAAGTACAGTTGTAAGGGAAGAAGTTTATAAAACCTAGTTGTAAAATTGGCAGGTGAGGGTTAATAAGAAAGGAATGTTAACTTAAATAGAGATTAAAGTGTATTTATGAGTGTGGAAGCATCCAAAAAGCATTAAATTATAGTTGAGGGTAAGAAAGCAAAATAAAAATGGATGGTAAATAGTTTTAGGAGGGATATTAAGAAAGTAACTTGCTCTGAAATAGTCTTTGAAAAATATTTGTTGATTTTGAGATATTCAAAAAGCTTTAATGTATAGTTGGGAGAGAAAAAGATAAGTACTTCATGTTAAAAAATAGTTTCTGAAGAGACATTAGGGGAGTAACTTGATCTGAAATGGTCTTTGAAAAGTATTTCTTGGTGTTGAGGTATCCAAAAAGCTGTAAAGTATAGTTGTGGGTGAAACAGATAAGTACTTCATGTTGGAAAATGGGTTTAGGAGGGACATTAAGAAAGTAACTTGCTCTGAAATGGTCTTTGAAAAGTATTAATTGGTTTTGAGGTATCCAAAAAGATGTAGATGATGTTTGTGGGTGAAAAGGATAAGTACTTCAAGTTGGAAAATGGGTTTAGGAGGGACATTAAGACAGTAACTTGCTCTGTAATTGTCTTTGTAAAGTATTTCTTGGTGTGTAGGTATCCAAACAGCTTTAGAGTATAGTTGTGTGTGAAAAATTTCTGTACTTCATGTTGGATTATGATTGTAGGAGGGACATAAAGAAATCAACTTGATCTGAAAATTTCATTGAAATGTATTTCTTGGTGTTGAGGTATCCAAAAAGCTGTAAAGTATAGTTGTGGGTGAAAAAGATAAGTACTTCAAGTTGGAAAATGGGTTTAGGAGGGACATTAAGAAACTAACTTGCTCTGAAATGGTCTTTGAAAAGTATTTCTTGGTGTTGAGGTATTCAAAAAGCTGTAAAGTATAGTTGTGGGTGAAAAAGATAAGTACTTCAAGTTGGAAAATGGGTTTATGAGTGAAATTAATAAATTAAATTGATCTGAAATGGTATTTTATCTTTTGGTAGTTTTTGTTGTTTTAAATAAATTGTGTTAATGATATTGTCTTTATATTTAGATAAGTCCTTAAAGTTGGAATTTTGTGTTATGAGGGTGATTAATAAAGGATCGTGATCTGAAATTGTCGTTGAAAGTTATTTAATGGTGTTGAGGTATAAAATATGATTTAATGTATAGTTTTGTGTGAAAAAGAAAAGTAAATAAAGATTGACTAGTTTTGTAGAACTGACAATTAGAAATTAAAATTATCTTTACTCGACTTTAAACTGAATTTCTTGGTGTTGAGATATCCAAAAAGCTGCAAAGTATAGTTGTGGGTGAAAAAGATAAGTACTTCAAGTTGGAAAATGGGTGGAGGAGGGACATTAAGATAGTAACTTGCTCAAAAATTGTATTTGAAAAGTTTTTCTTGTTTTTTAGGTATCCAAAAAACTGTAACGTATATTTTTGGGAGAAAAAGATATAAACTTCAACTTGGAGAATAGGTTTATGAGGGATATTTAGAATGGAAGTTGCTCTTAATTTGCCTTTGAATAGTATTTCTTGGTGTTGAAATATCGAACAAACTGTAAAGTATAGTTGTGGGTGAAAAAGATAATTACTTCTATTTTGAAGCTGGGTTTAGGAGGGAAATTAAGAATGCAACTTGCGCTGCAATGGTGTTTGTAAAGTATGTCTTGTTTTTGATGTAAACAAAATTCTGTCAGTAATCGTTGTGGTGGAAAATCAGATTTAATTCATGGAGTACACTGGGTTTTGGAGGGACATTAAGAAAGTAACTTGCTCTGACATGGTCTTTGATAAGTATTTCTTTGGGTTGAGTTATCCATACCGCTGTAGAGGAGAGGTTGTGGAGAAAAACAAACGTAATTCAAGTTTGATAAAGGGTGTAGGAATGACATTAAGAAAGTATCTTGCTATGAAATTGTCATTGAAAAGTATTTCTTTGTGTTGAGGTATCCAAAAAGCTGTAAAGTATAGTTGTGGGTGAAAAAGATAAGTAATTCAAGCTGGAAAATGGGTTTAGAAGTGACATTAATAAATGAACTTTCTCTGAAATGTTATTTGAAAATTGTTTCATGGTGATTAGGTATCAATAATGCTGTAAAGTATTGGTGCGGTTAAAAAATATAATTACTTCAAGTTGGAAAATGGGTTTAGGAGGGACATTAAGAAAGGAACTTGCTCTGAAATATCTTTTGAAAAGTATTTCTTGGTGTTGAGGTATACAAAAAGCTGTAAAGTATAGTTGTGGGTGAAAAAGATAAGTACTTCAAGTTGGAAAATGGGTTTAGGAGGGAAATTAAGAAAGTAAATTGATCTTAAATGTTCTTTGAATAGTATTTCTTTGTGTTGAGGTATCCAAAGAGCTGTAAATTATAGTTGTTGTTGAAAAAGATAATTACGTCAAGTTGGAAAATTTGTGTAGGAAAGACTTTAAGAAAGTAACGTTCTCTGAAATGTCATTTGAAAAGTATTTTCTTAGGGATCAGGTATGAACAAATCTATAAATTAAAGTTGTGGTGAAACAGATAAGTATTTCAAGTTGGAAAATGGGTTCATGAGTGATATTAAGAAAGCAACTTGCTCTGAAATGGTATTTGAAAACTATTTCTTGGTGTTGAGGTATCCAAAATGTTTTAAAGTATAGTTGAGTTTGAAAAAGAATTGTGCTTAAAGTTTGTAATTGTGCTTATGTGGTTCTAATATTCTGTAACTTTAACATTAAGTGTCATTTATATTTTTATATCTTTGTTTATTTTTAAATATTGCTTTGAAGGCGAGGTGATTGAGAATTATTTATTAACCTCAAACGTGAAATTGTTTTTAGTGCGGACATTTAGAAAGTTACTTGATCTGAAGTGGTCTTATAAAATTATTTCTTTGAGGTATCCAAAAAGCTGTAAAGCATAGTTGTGGATGAAAATGATAAGTACTTCAAGTTGGAAAATGGGTTTAGGAGGGACATTAAGAAAGTAACTTGCTCCGAAATGGTCTTTGAAAAGTATTTCTTTGTGTTGAGGTATCCAAAATGCTGTGAAGTGTGGTTGTGGGTGAAAATGATATGTACTTCAAGTTTGAAAATGGGTTTAGCAAGGACATTAAGAAACTAACTTGCTCTGAAATGTATTTTGAAAAGTATTCCTTGGTGTTGAGGTATCCAAAAAGCTGTAAAGTATGGTTGTGGGTGAAAAAGATAAGTACTTCAAGTTGAAAAATGAGTTTAGAAGGGACAATAAGATAGTAACTTGCTCTGAAATGGTCTCTTGAAAAGTATTTCTTGGTTTTGAGGTATCCAAAAAGTCGTAAAGTATTGTTGTGGGTGAAAAAGGTAAGTACTACAAGTTGGAAAATGGGTTTAGGAGGGATATTAAGAAAGTAACTTGCTCTGAAATGGTCATTGAAAAGTATTTCTTGGTGCTGAGGTGCCCAACAAGCTGTAACGTATTGTTTGATTATACAAAGAAGATAACGCCATTTCGGAAAATAGGTTGCAGTTAGGCAATAGGAAAGGAACTTGCCCTCATATGGTCTATTACTAATATTTCTAGTTGTTGTTTCTTCCCACAAGTTGTAAAATAAGATTGTGGAAGAATTGGATAAGTACTTAAAATAGAACTATGGGCTTAGGAGGGTCACTAAGAAATGAACTTGTTCTGAAATGTCTTTTGAAAAGTATTTCTTGGTGTTGAGGTATCGAAAAAGCTGTAACGTATAGTTGTTGGTGAAAAAGATAAGTACTTCAAGTCGGAAGAATGGGTTAAGAGGGACATTAAGAAAGTAACTTGCTCTGAAATAGTCTTTGAAAAGTATTTCTTGGTGTTGAGGTATCCAAAAAGCTGTAAAGTATACTTGTGGGTGAACAGATAAGTACTTCAAGTTGGAAAATGGGTTTAGGAGGGACATTAAGAAAATACCTTGCTCTGAACTGGTCTTTGAAAATTATTTCTTGGTATTTAGGTAACCAAAAAGCTGTAAAGTATAGTTGTGGGTGAAAAAGATAAGTACTTCAACTTGTAAAATGGGCTTAGGAGGGACATTAACAAAATAAATTGCTTTGAAAATATATAATAACCCCTTAAAAAGTATTAAAAAATGGAGCGTGGACTATTTGGGGGTCTGGGGTTCCTTGCGGGGCCGAGTGGTTCTTTGGGGTACCAGGGGGCCCCTTTGGTGGGCCCGGGGGACCTTTGGGAGCCCGGGGGAACCTTTGGGGGCCGGGGGCAGTGTCGATAGCCTGCCATAGAGTACCAGTGGGAAAGCCGCGTCGTGTCTATGAACAAGCACAGAGTACGATTGGTAGAGCCGTAAGCATATTTCATGTCACTTTAAGATACGTAAAAAAGTTAAAAAAAATACCAAGTTAAAATAATTCAAAAATTATTTTAAAAAAATGGGAGGGGGGTCCCGGTGGTCTTTGGGGGCTCGAGGGGCATTAGGGGGACTGGGGGCCTTTGGGGTTGGGTAGGGGACCTCACGACACTGTTCAAATGGAACTTGTGTATTATAACGACCACAGAGTTTCACCCTCAAATCCTCTTCTAAAACATCTTCTAAAATCATCTTTTAAAATGTCTCTAACTGTTTCGCCGAAATAATTCTTTAAAATGTCTAAAACGGTTTCGCCCATTTCAACTTGTAAAATGGGTTTAGAATGGACATTAAGAAAATAACTTGTTCTGAAAAGATATAATAAAGCCTTAAAAAAGTATTGAAAATGGCAGAAATCCATTTGTCCTAGTTGATTACGTCATTCTATGCCCATAAATGGATTCCCGTCACGAGCTCCTGATAGGGCTCTACCGATTATGTAATCAATTTCTCAGAAATTCTTTCCCTTCGATTACGTAATCAATATATTTCTTCCCCACCTTCCCCTTAGAAACAACAATTAATTCCCCTTTCTTGAATCAATAATTCCCCTTAGAAACAACAAATTAATTCCCCTTTCATGAATCAATAATCCCCCTTAGAAACAACAAATTAATTCCCCTTTCTTGAATCAATAATTCCCCTTAGAAACAACAAATTAATTCCCCTTTTGTGTCAAATCAATCAACAATGACATCATCTGTCACGTGTGATCTAACTGTTTCCTATACAACAACATCAAATAAATCGACATGTTTGAAATTTAGGTCATTGACTCCGGTACCCCAGTTGTTAGACTCAATAATCCTGAAAACATCCATCAAAGTGAGAAAGTTCCTGTTTTTCAAATTCTCACTGACAAAAACCATAAAACAGACATAAATTACTGTTGACATCCGAGAAAAACATCAAATAAATTGACCAACACACATAACCGTCCAAAAAACATCCATTAAAGTGAGAAAGTTCCTGTTTTTCCATTCTCACTGCCAAAAACCATAAAACAGACATAAATTATTGTTGACATCCGAGAAAAACATCAAATAAATTGACCAACACTCATAACCGTCCAGAAAACATCCATAAATGTGAGAAAATTCCCGTTTTTTCAAATGAGAAAAATTCTGTTTTTTTATTCTCAGTGAGAAAACCATAAACCACGTGGTCGTGTCACGAGTCAATAAGGCCTTTCTACTTCCATAGATAAAAATTTTGTATTTTAAATAGTTTAATGGCAACTTTTTCTGCGTCTTAGATGATTTTTTTGCATGATATTTTATAGTGAAATAGGTAGAATCACAAAACATATTCTATTTTAATTTAATTCGTACTTCGGAGCAAAATTATGAATTTACAAATTTAATTTACTATATTTTTTTTACTGGATTAACACATTCTTTGGTAATATTTCCATCATTGAGGAATCTCATGGAGTACATTTTAGTTGATCAGAGGTAGTGTAAATTTTTTTTGATATTTGAGAGGATCCATTTGTCATATCAGAGTAAAGCACACTTTCTTAGGATAAATTTCGTTAGTACAGACTATTCATAGTCAACATTTAGAGAATTAGAACTATTGTAGATTTTTTTTTATATTAAGGATTCATTTTTCGTATTTCGCAAAAATGCACTTTCTTAGAACGCATTTCCTGTTTTGAAGACTATTTACATGAGTAATATAGGGAATCAGAGCAGAATGAAAAATCCATTCTTAGATTACATTTACTTGTTGAAGACTATTCATAGTTAAAATTATATCAAATCATAGGAATTATAGGTATTATGTGAAGTTTTAGGATATTTATATGTCATATTATAGTAAAATAGGTATAATGGTAAGGTTTACTTTGCCCTTATATATAGATAATTGTAAAATACTTTATCCACAAAAAGAAGTTCTTCAAAATCGTAAGAAAATATTAAACTAAAACTGAGCAGAAATAAAGTTAAATAGTTTTTCAAGTCAGTGTTAAACTACCATAAATCGCCAATAATAAATAAATGAAACCCGAAACGAATAGAATCTAGAATAAAAAAACCGCGTTTAAATCAAAACGAGCAGAAATTAAGAGGAGTGCTGGCAAACCCCGTGTATTCTAAAGAACAGAACATAATTTGTACTTTACTTGAGTCTTCAGGGCAAGGGTTATAAGTTATGTCGTGGGGGCATATAAGGTTTTTATTGAAATCTTTGTCGTGGAAACTTGAAAAAGGGCTCATTCGATTGGAAATTCAAAGGGCTAGAGCCCTTGTAATAGTCAAAAGTAATTTGAGGGCAACTAACCCCCCTCTCACGCCCATCTTTTCCCAAAACACACCCCAGCAAAATTTTTAGATAGTCATTTTATTCAACGTAGTTGAAAGTTTTGGAAATTGGCTCTATAAGGATGACAACCCCTCCCCCCACAGCCCTCAAGGCAAGTATAATTTCCTGAACTTTAAACTGCGTGGAACAAAATGGCTATCTCCAAATTTTGATTGGATGTGTTTGGGGAAAGGGTGGGCGTGGAAGGGGTGTTTGTTGCCTTCCAATTACTTTCGACTATTAAAAAGAGCACTAGACATTTCAATTTCCGTTCCAATCCCTTTCGACTATTGAAAAGGGCACTAGCAATTTCAATTTCCAATCGAATGAGTCCTTTTTGAAGTTTCTACGACAACGCGTTCTATGAAAACCTTATATGCCCCCAGGGCATAACTTAAAACCCTTGCCCTGGCTGTGGGGGAATGTCCTCCTCAAAACATATTTTCTGTCTGGAAATCAACAACGCTGAATAAAATGGCTATCTAAAAATTTTGATTGGATGTGTTTGGGGAAAAGGTGGGCAAGACAGGGGGGTTCGTTGCCCTCAAATCACTTTCGACTGTTAAAAAGGGCACTAGACCTTTGAAGTTCCAATCGAATGAGCCCTTTTTCAAGTTTCTACGACAAAGATTTCAATAAAATTTATATACCCCCAGGGCATAACTCTTAACCCTTGCCCTGAAGACCCTGTGGGGAGTGTCCTACTCAAAGGTATAATTTTCTGAGCTTCAAACTTCGTGGAACAAAATGGCTATCTAATAAGTTTAATTGGATATGTTTGGGGAAATGGTGGGGATGGAAGGGGTGCTGGTTGCGTTCCAATTACTTTCGACTTTTAATAAGGGCACTAGCCCTTTGAATTTCTTATAGTATGAGCCCTTTTTGAAGTTTTTACGACAACACGTTCTATAAAAACCTTACATACCCCCTGGGCATAACTTAAAACCCTTGTCCTGAGGGCTGTGAGGGGGTTGTCATCCTCAAAAACCTAATTTACAGAACTTAAATCTACGTTGAATAAATTTCTATCTGAAAATTTTGATTGGATGTGTTTGGGGAAAAGGTGGAAGTGAGAGGGGGGTTAGTTGCCCTCTAATAACTTTCGACTATTAAAACGGGCACTAGCCCTTTGAATTTCCAATCGAATAAGCCTTTTTTGAATTTTCTACGCCAATGAGTTCTAAAAAAAACCTTATATGCCCCCAGGGAATAACTTACAACCATTGCCCTGAAGGCTTTGGGTGAGTGTCCTCCTTAAAAACATAATTTCTATCTGAAAATCAACTACGCTGAACAAAATGACTATCTTAAAATTTTGATTGGATGTGTTTCGGGAAATGGTGGGCGTGGAAGGGGTGTTCGTTGCCTTCTAATCACTTTCTACTATTAGATAGGGCACAAGCCACTCCAATTTCCAATCGTTTGAGCCCTTTTCAAAGTTTCTACGACAACTTCTTCGATACGAATTGCCCTACTCTAAAGGAAAAAAAATATTAAATGATACATTTTGCCAACATCGTTCTTATATGCCTTAAGGGTATAACTTAAAACCCTTGCCGCGAGGGTTGTGGAAGAGTATCCTCCTCACAAATATATTTTCTATCTGGAAATCAACAACTGGAATCAACTGATTGGGTGTGTTTGGGGGAATAATAGGCGTGGGGGGGAGCTAGTTGCACTCCAATCACGTTCGACTTTAAAAAAAGGGCACTAGCCACTCCAATTTCCAATCGAATGAGCCCTTTTCGAAGTTTCTACGACAACTCCTTTGATACGAAGTGCCCGGATATGGAGAAAAAAAAATTATTCATTGTGCCCACATCGTTCATTACTTTGGCAGCGCTATCGCGCTGCCTACGATTTGTCTGGTTGCAAAGGAAAAAAAATTCTTACATAAGTGGGAGCTATCCCTTTTACAACCATGTTACAGGATTAGTCCAAATATATTCTCAGGAATAAAGATAGTAGAGATTATTTAAATTAAAGATTAATTTCTAACATCTTTAGGAACAAATGCACCACCGGGTGGCATTACCGCCTCTGAAACTGAGAAGGTGAAAATATATTTTTATTTTCGATAATTTTAAGTCGATCGCCTATCTTAGAATTTTGACTCGATAGATTTTTGGCTCTTGTCCAAAATTATTGCTTCTGCTTCTGAATCTTTTTTTGCTTCTGAAAAAGGGCACAAGAACTTTAAACATCCTTTTTAATGAGCCTTCTCCTAAAACTTCAAACGAAAAGAAATTATTACGTATATGAGGGAAATCGTCCCCTCCTCAATACCTCATTCTTTGCGCTAAAGTATATTTATTAATTTCAAAAGAGCTATTTATTCTAATTAAACGATATTTGGGATTCTGGGGTCATTCTTAAAGAATTGGAACAAAATTCGAACTTCAGATTATATTGTGAGGTATTGACGAGGGGGAACCCACTCATATACGCTATACAATTATTCGAATATAGACGTTCGAAACTTAAGTTAATTCCTAAGTTACGTATATTTATTACTAATAAAAAAGTTCATAAATAAAACTAATAGGTCTATTTTCCTTTTTAAGTAACCAAAATTGGAGGGCAACTAGGCCCTCCCCCTGCCCTTTTTTCTCAAAATCGTTCGATAAAAATTTTGAGAAAGCCGTTGAGCCAAAACAAAAGTAAAATTAATATTCAATTTTTTTTAATTATTCATGTACGGTGAGCCAAAATCAAAACCTGCATTAATTCAAAAAGGTCCAGAAAAAAAAAAGAACAAGTTTTTTTAACCAAAAGCAAGGAGCGACACTAAAACTTAAAGCGAACAGAAATTACTCCGTATATGAAAGGGGTTGTCCCATCCTCAACATCCCGCTCTTTACACTAAAGTTTTTTATTGTTATAAAAAGTAGTTGTGAGAAACAGTCGAACTTTAGAGTAAAGAGCAAGGCGCTTAGGAGGAGACAGCCCCTTTCTAGTACAGAATAATTTTTGTTGCTTCTTACTGTCAGTTGAAAAACTTGTTTTTATTTATTTAATTTCTGATTGTTTTTTAAACAATATTGGAAAATCCAGCGCCCATTTCATTTAAATTCTCTTCCCCCATGAAAAATTCCTCCATGGAAAGATGCTCCCAAGTAACCCCCTCCTTCCATTCCCACCAGAAAAAAATCCCACCTGAAAACATCTGTATGCTTCCCAGTAACCAATACTATATGCAAACAATGGACAAAGCTCATAACTTGCAGCCCTTCCCCCGGGGACTGTGGGGGATTAAGTCGTCCTAAACGACATAGTTATTCGATTTTTCGACTATGTTGAGCAAAATGGCTATCTCAAAATTTTTATCTGGTGACTTTGGAAAAAAATGAGCGTGGGAGGGGGCTTAGTTGCGCTCCGATTTTTAGTCACTTAAAAAGGGCACTAGAATTTTTTATTTCCGTTGGAATGAGGCCTTTCCTGACATTCTAGGACCACTGGGTTGGTACGATCACCCTTGAGGTAAACATACAAAAAAAATATAAATAAACAAGCATCCGTAATCTTTCTTCTGGCAACAAAATATGAAGTTCCACATTTTTGCAGATAGGAGCTTGAAACCTCTGCATTAGGGTTCTCTGATACGTTAAATCTGACGGTGAGATTTTCATTAAGACTCTGGCTTTCAGGGGGTGTTTAACCCTTTCCTTTAAAATAAGGTAAATTTTCCCAGGCTCGTAACTGTTGATGGGTAAAACTAAACAGGATGAAACTTATATATTTTAACTCAGCATATAAATCTAGTCCTTTTGAAGTAATTATTGATATCAAAATTCCGTTTTTAATAGTTTTTGTTACTATTGAGCCGGGTGGTTACTTACTTACAGTTCGTTTCCACTAACTTTTTGATTATTATTTAATTTTTACTCATTCTTTACAATACTAAAGAACATGGGGTAACAAATAGAGAGAAAAAAAAAGGAAAA
Source organism: Artemia sp. Qi Xiang Cuo (assembly GCF_049724085.1). Taxonomy (NCBI): domain Eukaryota; kingdom Metazoa; phylum Arthropoda; class Branchiopoda; order Anostraca; family Artemiidae; genus Artemia; species Artemia sp. Qi Xiang Cuo. The sequence continues at coordinate 696,627 of NW_028300811.1, forward strand.
ATAACTTACGACAAAAAAAACCTGATAAGGTGGGGGTGTGGAGAAATACGGTTTCAAGCGGTATTTGAAAGCTTTCGGGGCAGTACCTCTAATTTTACTGTAATATCAGCAACAAGTAATTTATTAATAGGAACTTAGTTTTTTGTCCAATGAGGAAGAAACAACAAAAGTTTACAAAATCTAGAATAATTAACCAAGATTCTTTTTAATTCTTTTTTTCTCAAAAAGTGGAAGAATTTCGGAAGTAAATGGAATTAAATAGAATTAGCAATTTGTGCAAAGTACTTGTTTTAATTACTTGTCTTACTTTGTGTTCTTACATATCGTATTGCTTATGTGCTTATTTAATTTGTATTTCATCATAAACGCCTAAAGATTTGAAGATTCTCGGTATTATCAGTTAACCTTAGAATGGACCAGAGTAAAGTAGCAGAAGTCTGAGATTCATTAACAATTGGTTTCGTTTTGGGATTTTATTAACTTGAATAAAAAAAAATTTCTACTGAAAGTGAGAAGAAACGTTAAACCTTTAAACGAACAGAAATTATGCCGTACATGACAGGGCGACCCCTTCTTCAGCCTTCATTCTCGACGCTAAAGTCTTAAAGCTTTTTTAAAATACTTTTATTTAAATTCAATGGCCCTTGTATTTTAGGAGTCTTCTTTAAAGAGTTCTGACAAAAAGCCAAACTTTAACGTACAGAGATAGAGAGTTGAGGAAGGAGCAGCCCTCCTCATATACGGAATAATATATGTCCCTTTTTAGTTTTGATATTGCTCCTTACTTTGGGATGAAAAAAACTTGTTTTTTTTAATTTCTGGTCATTTTTAAAGTCATGCCAGGAAATCTCCTTCCCTCCCCTGTGAATAACTTCCCCTAAAACCCCCTAAAATTTCCTCTTTAAGTAAATTTATCCCCTTGAAAATCTTTCCCCTCCCCACCCGCATAAAGTCCCCCCCCAGAAAAAAGGAATTTCGCATGTTTCTCAATAGCAAATACTATATGGGAACCAAGGACAAATTGTGTAAAAACAGCCCTGTCCCGAGAAACTATGGGGGGGGGGTGTTTCATCCCCCAAGGCACATTTGTTAGACCGTTCAACTATCGAATCAAATGGCTATCTCAAAACTTCTAAGGAGGCTACTTGCCCTCTAATATTTTAGGGCACTTTAAAGGGACACTATAACTTTTGCAATCCGTTCGAAAGGGCCCTTTTGATTATCTAGGACCATTGGTTCGACACAATCACCCCTGAAAAAAAGACAATAATCACGCATGCTCGGTCCTTTCTTCTCGGTCCTTTCTTTCAGAAACCAGGAAAACTTTCTCTGGCTCGTAGCATTTGATAATTAACATTGAACTTAATGAATTTTATAAATTTGAAATCAAGATATTATCAATTTATTTGATGCGTATACTGTTGTAAAAATTCTGTTTTTTAGAGTTTCGGCTACTATTGAGCCAAGTCTCTGCATGTTTAAAGCTTGTTTGTTCGGACTATTAGATTATACAAATTAAATTAAAAAAATAATTTTTTTTTGAAAATTCTGTGACTTATAGCTTTGCCACCCACACAAAGAGTCCGCCACAAAAATATTGTTGAGAAGAATTTCTACGCCATTAGATCCTGATAATAAAATTTCCTAAACAGTCTGGTGCATTAATTTTATATTTTTAATCAATAAAATGCAGAAATTTAGGCATTTTCTTAAAGATACGACTTAGCCACGCTTTCTTTTATCAAACAGTTCGTGGTAACGAACTGTAAGTAAGGAGCGACCCGGCTCAATGGTAACCGAAACTCTAAAAAACGGAATTCTGATACCAATAGATAACATCAAAGGAATCAGATTTTAATTATGGATTCAAATATATAAGTTTCATCAAGTTTAATTATACCCACCAAGAGTTACGTGCCTGAGAAAATTTGGCTGATTTTCGAATCTTAGCCACGCTTTCTTAAACAAATAAGTAAAACAACAGGGAATTTTTTTTATACAAGACAGTGGAACGCAACTTTAAATGAATATTTCGACCCTATATCCAAGGGCCGTCCTCAGCAAAACAAACGAAAAGAATAAAAACACTATAAAAGAAACTTACATTAAAATTCAATCAATTCGTCGCTACTTGCGCCACGCTTTCTTTTATAACAAGACATAGAGTCTTGAGAACTTGGCTACTTTAAACTAAAATTAATGAATATTTTAGAATAACTCAACAACTGAAAGTTTTTAACGGCGCATTTGTTTTAAGATTTGCTATAAGGCTAAATAGCAGGGGCGTCTTTTTTGGGGAGAGGCAAGGGGGAGGGGCAGGTGCCGCCGCCGCCCCCCCCCCCAAAATTTGGAAAAAATATTATACAACTTATGCCCCTTGACTCTCCGGATATGAACCCCTCTTTCCCCCCAATAAAAATGCTGGAGATTAATAAAAGAGAAAAACCAAAAACACCTATGCACACATGAAACATTGAGCATACACCAAACTATATCATCATAGGCAGCGAGCTAGCGCTGACTAAGTTAAGAACGCTGTGAACATTGAAACCCAGTGCCGTAAACCTCTTTAGATTTTGTGGATGAAGCTGCATATTTGCACATAGTTTTATCATTGTCGTTCAAAATATTCTTGTAGTAAGTGAATTTCAACTTATTAACATGATCGACAAAGTTAAAAATAAGAAGAAATTTTCTTTTTTTTTCTTCCTACCAAACACTATGTATTCTTACTGTAAACCTCAAGTTTTTGCCAGACCCGACAAAAACGGAGAGCCAAGGCTAATAACCCAACCCGGTGTCTCGTAGGACTCTGGACAATAGGCCTTTGTTTCTCTTATATATTTAAATTTCATTTTTAACTAAATATTTTTATTATTATACACTGGTGGTTAAAGATCAATGACTTTCTGTTTTGTTATATCCTCCTGCATAATTGTAAATTTCAAGTAAATTTTAAGTTTGTTACGTTGAGAATGATCTTTGAACTATTCTCGCTTACTTTTCCCTGATGCCAATCCTCCTCACTACAAATCAATAATCTGGGAGAGAATCATTGAAGCCAGTTTTCGTTTTGCCGTGATTCGGAGAGTACATGTTCTTTTAAACTGTATTGGATGTTAGGAACTTTTCAACTTCACAGCAAAATAGAAAGTATTGGAGAACAGAACTGGTGTTAATGCATGAGGTCAACGGGTGCTTGCCCAAGAACCCCAAAAGCATACAGGATCATGTTAATATGGTAGTTTAAGCAAAACTAAGTAATCTTCCACTATTTCAATGTACTGTTATTGTGAGGGCGCACCTACCACAAATACCTGGCTTGGGATCGGTAACTTTTTTGAGAATCTTAATTTATCCAGTGTTAAAAGTCATTGGTGCCAATTGTTGAATATATGGTGAGGGGTGGAGTAGAGGGTATAAACATTCTTCTTTTTATTTCAGTAAAGATATACAACAACAAAAAATAAACTTGAGCAAACATACCTAGATTGAGGTTAGTGGCGACTTCACTGCTTGAAGAAGAGAATGACAAATGGAAGGCACGTACGCAGGAATTTTTTTCGGAGGGGGGAGGGGCAAATCCTTCAATCAGTGAGATCCCTTATCCCTTCAATCCCTTATTCTGTGAGAAGCATCAGAAAACTATGGGAAAATAAAAAATTTGAGATTTCGGCGGGGGAGCCGGAGCCCCCCCCCTGCGTACGTGACAGGGTGGAAGGATTCAGAACATGCTCGTTGAAAGTAGCAGAACCATCTAATAGCTGTGAAAAATGAATCGCAAGGATTATCAATATAAAATAGGATGATAATCGCAAAAGCTGATTATTTATTCCAGTGAATAAATCCATCTATCTATCTATTTATAAGGCACTAATAAGCTTATCCTACTGATCTAATATAGCGCAAAGCTAAAATACAAAAAAAAAACTATTGCACATAAATAACAAGGTATTTTTCAAAATCTAGGGGACTTGACCCCTGCCTGCGAAATGGTGCTACCGCAAGGCTTAAAAGGGGGATTATTTAATCCCTTACCTACTATCCCTTTAAATATTTAGATCTTGACAATACTTCCTGCTCTTCAGGATTTTGAGGAGCTTATCCGTCTCTCCTCTAAATATGTGGCTTCCTTTAAAGTAAATTCCTATACAGGCATCACTACCTGCTCCAAGGAGCTTACATAAATTGTAAACTTCTTTTATTCAGACAAATAATACTATAAGTACATTCTACAGTCATAAATCGAGAACTTGAAACAGAAAGCAGGAAAAATTGCGAGGTTTCCACTAAAATTTGACCCTCGCTACCCAAGGTAGCGAGGTACTCTTTTGGATCTAAATTCAGAGAGCAGCTTGCAAATTTCGATACCTTGAGATATCTAAAATGAGAAAAGTCACTTGCTACTGCCATTACCGTGTGAAAACCAAAAAAAAAAAAATAGATGACGCGATAGTATCTCCCAATATACGTAGAACTGCCATTAATACATTTTGAATGATTAATATCTGGTGGCTTTACATTTTGACTCTTGGTGGGGGGTTGGAGGTGATATATCAACGAATATCTGTCTTCCATTTTCGTCTAGATATACAACTGACTACTATTTTCTAGCATAATGATTTTAGCAACTGATTTTTTTGTCACTGGTACCCTGTATGCATGGAGGCACTATCATGTTATCTGTGTCACTTTACTGGATTTCCTGGGCACAGAAATTGGCAATCGACGCCCCTTTCTATTTACCTTTAAATTTCAAGCGTAACGAAATTAGAAGCTTCGGTTCGGCTTTAGATTCCTACCCAGGTATCAAAACATCGAATTTAGCTATAGCAGAATAAAGATGTGAAGAATTTAACAACGTTCAGCTAATAAAACACAACAGATTAAACCTCAGAGATAAAAAAAAAGGTGAACAGAGGCCAAGATTCTCGATAGTTGGTCTCATTTATTCCATTCTTCTGCAAAACAAATTCCAGCTTAAACATATAGCCAAACTCCTGGCTAACGGACAAATCTCAACGTTAATTTTGCAAAGTCTGACACTGATCTTTTTTTAAGTAAACAAAGAAATCCAGCAGTTTCAAATACGTCCCGAATCGATGCAGGTCTGAAGGATTATTCAAATGCTGCGCTTTGGCCTCATAACTTTTGTTTTTCCAAGGGGTATGTTTTGTCTTTGAATGCTATACCTAATTGTACAAAGAAGCTTATTTCAAAAATAAAAAAAAGGTAATTATAGGCTCGGAAAAAGAATTAGGCCTAACATAACAAAAATGTTTCGAACACATACGAAAGCATTGGTACAAAGATAACATCGATGTTGTTGAAGCGAATCTTTATTGGTTCTGGGGATGTTTACGATGGAAAATAGGTTTGGTCAAACTTATACATGATATACGGTAAAAATTATAATTCTATCCTGGTATAAAACTTTTTATAAAACCACGGCAGTCCACTCAGCTTCCCAGGTCATTTCCTAATCTTATGCATGATCAAATGCCACTTCTCTAAGTTTGGTGGAAAAAAGGGTAAACTTTAAAATTAGCATTTTTCATTGTTTAAATTTGAGACAATTGTTTATGCTGTTGCAGTTCCAAAAACTGCAAATTAGACATCGTGCCTAACTAGCCTTAGCACAGAGCACACAGCCATAAGCCTTGCAAACAAATCATTAATTTTTGACCGTTTATGAAATTTTTACTGTACTGTCTGTAAAATCATGTTTATTTTAAACAATAAGATATTGATATTTCTAGTTTTGAAGAAGTCAAACAGCATTTCAAAAAAATTATGGCTTAATAATATATTTTTTTTATAACTAGCAGATTATAAAATTGGCAATAAAACTTTTAGAGTATTTTTTCATTGAAAACTTTAGTTGTTACTATCCGATGGTCACTGAAAATAAAATTGTGATTATTAAACAGTTCATGGTAACGAAATGTTAGTAAGGAGCGACTCGGCTCAATAGTACCCGAAACTCTGAAAAACAGAATTTCAATATCAATAGATACATCAAAAGAATAACTTATTATGGTTATTCCAAATATATAAAATTCATCAAGTTTACTGTTACCCATCAAAAGTTACGAGCCTGAGACGATTTTTTCTTGCTTTTGAAATAGGGTGGAAACACCCCCTAAAAATTAAAAGCATCTTAATGAAAATCACGCCATCATATTCAGTGTACCAGAGAACCCTACTGTAGAAGCTTCAAGCCCCTATCTGCAAAAATGTAGAATTTTGCAATTTTTACCAGAAGACCATTTATTTGTTGTTGTTTTTTTCCAGGGGTGATTGTATTGAAATAATAGTCCTAGAAGATCAAGAGAGATTGTATTCGATCGGAAATTAAAAGTTCCAGTGTTCTTTTAAGTGACCAAAAAGATTGGAGGGCAACTGGGCCGCCTTCCACGCCCATTTTCCCCCAAAGTTATCTGATCAAAATTTGAATATTGGCATTTTGGTCAGTATAGTTGAATGATCAAATAACCATGTCCTTAGATGTAAAATGACCCCCACTATCCATGGGGAGATGCCTGTAAGTTATGAAATTTGCCTATTGTTTACGAATAGTATTTGTTATTGGGAAGTATACAGAAATTTTTTTCGGGGGGGGGTGTGCTTGGGGAGGGATTTCTATAGGGAGAATGAGCCTTGGGGAGATAAATTCCATGGGGGACGAATTATCCAGGGGAAATATTACACTAGGGGAGGGGATTGACAGAATTAATGTACGAAATTCTATTTAATTGTCTTACATTCTCTTTGCCAGATTTGTCATGTGGAATGTGGAAATGTTCTGGGGGAATGATCCAGGTGCTATTTTCCGCGTGTTTGATATCCGCAAAATAATTTCTATGGAATGAGGTATTTCTGGAGTCATCGAGAAACCGATTAGAGATAAAAGTTATATTCAAATGAAAGAATGCAAAGGAAAATTTTTGAGGCTGAATCGTCGAGGGAGGATTCTCAGCGAGGATGGAACTCTCTGGAGGGAATTTGGAATTTGACCGGGGAAGGGGGTGTACTTTAGGTTGGATGAGATTTCCATGGAGGAGTTTTTGTGAGGGGGAGGGGTATATTTCATAAGGGGTGATCCAGATTTACCGGCATTATTTGAAAAACGAACAGAAATTATTCCATATATGAAGGATTGCCCCCTCCACAATACCTAGCTCTTTACGCTAAAGTTAAACTGTTTGTACCAATTTTTTAAGAGTGGCTACTTAAACACAGGGATTGTTTAATTAGATTAATTTAAAAACTTTTTACTAGAACAAGTTTTTCGAACAAAAGTAAAGAACTCCATTAAAACAAAAATGAGCAAATATAAAATCCAATAATCTACGAAGCGTGAAAATTCCACAAATCAGCATTGATAAATAAATGAAACCCAAAACGAACAAAAGTTACAATAAATAATCCAGTCAAACTCAAACTGAGCAGAAATTAACCTGAGTTGGGCTCAAAACCCCTATGCTTTCCCAAGGCCAGAAGATAATTTGCACTTTAATGAAAAAATACGAATGTTTTTACTTTTATAACTTTAATAAAATCAAATAATATTAACATTTTGATTATTAAATACCAGTATATGTGCATTAAACAGACAATGCACATTCATTTGTATTTTTTTTTTCAGTAAAGTGCAAATTATGTTCTGGCCTTGGGAAGGCATAGTAGTTTTGAGCCCAACTCATGTTAGTTTCTGCTCGTTTTGAGTTTGACTCGGTTATTTATTGTAATTTCTGTTCGTTTTGGGTTTCATTTATTTATCGATGCTGATTTGTGGTAGTTTCACGCTTGGTAGATTATTTGATTTTATTTTTGCTCATTTTTGGTTTAACGGAGTTCTTTGCTTTTCTTCGAAAAACTTATTTTGGGGAAAAAGTTTTTTTGATTAATTTCTGGTCATTTTATATTGACAAAATCTTTTCAAAAGAAAATAAAACTAGTAGAAGGGACCCTACTACTCCTACGAGAACACATGTGCTGCCATTTAAAATTTAGTCTAACGCTGACGGGCTATAATTTATGCATTTTTATATGGTTTTTGTCACTGAGCATGAAAAAACAGGATTTTTCTCACTTTGATGTATTTTCATGGTTAATTGATGCTAATGGCGTCAGTGACACCTCTTTCAAGGTCGATTTATTTGTTGTTTCCAAGTGTATTGTCTCCGGGACGAAGTTTGCACATGCGCATTGACGATGGGGAAGAGATATATCGATCTAGGACAAGAGGGGGGAAATGGATTTCCGAGAAATTGATTGCGCAATTGAAGGGGAGATGATTTGTGAGAAATTGATTGCGTAACCGAGGGGGAAGTGGATTTCTGAGAAATTGATTGCGTAATCCACTAGGACAAGCGAATTTCCGAGATATTGATTGCGTAACCGAGGGGGAAATGGATTTCCGAGAAATTAATTACATAATCTCCCGGGCCTACATAATTTATGCATGTTTTTATGGTTTTTGTCACTGAGAATGAAAAAACAGGATTTTTATCACTTTGATGTATTGTCATGGTTTATTGATTCTAATGGGGTCAATGACACCTCTTTAAAGGTCGATTTATTTGTTGTTTCCAAGTGTATTGTCTCCGGGACAAAGTTTGCACATGCGCATTGACGATGGGGAAGAGATATATTGATCTAGGACAAGAGGGGGGAAATTAATTTCCGAGAAATTGATTGCGTAATCGAAGGGGAGAGGATTTCTGAGAAATGGATTGCGAAGCCGAGGGGGAAGTGGATTTCCGAGAAATTGATTGCGTAATCGAAGGGGAGAGGATTTCTGAAAAATTTGATTGCATAATTGACTAGGAGAAGTGAATTTCCGAGAAATTGATTGCGTAACCGAGGGGGAAATGGATTTCCGAGAAATTGATTACATAATCTCTGGGGAGAATGTATTGATCTGATAACGGGAAACAGGATCACGTGTCCCCTTCTAAGCCAATCAGGGCGCCGGTTACATAAGATGTCTTTCTCTAAGCCAATCAGAGAGCCGGTTACATATGGTTTCCCATTACATCACAATTCGCCCTAGAGATTTCGTATATAATGGACATGCTTTGTCTTTAAACATTCAGAAAGCTCTGTGACACTATGGATAAAACATTGAATATTAGTGATTTGGATACTCTGGATACAACGACTAACAATGTGAGTTCTGTTTAGTAAATTTTCATACTTTATTTTCAAATAAAATCATTTTACATAGCCCCCACAATATATTCAAATTCAGGTAACCCCCCCCCCCACACACACACACAATGCAAACTTCACTATATAATGTTTATACTCAATAGAAAGCTTAAAATATGTTATTTTTTACCACGTAAACCTAACCTCCCCCCTCCACACCCCCTCCCCCTGTTTACGACTTTAATTCTTCCTTTGGAAATAATTCTGTTTTTGATAAATTTATTCTTTCTGTAAGCCTATCTAAAAGTGACATTCAACTTCTGTCAACCCTTAGCTATTAATATACCGTTTCTATTTAAGCCGCCACTAACTTGAATTAAACATTTCCGCGAGTTCTGTTTAGTAAATTTTCATATTTTATTTTCAAATAAAATCATTTTACATAGCCCCCACAATATATTCAAATTCAGGTACCCCCCCCCCAATACAAACTTCATTATATATTGTTTATACTAGATAGAAAGCTTAAAATATGGTCTTTTTACCACGTAAACCTAACCTCCCCCCTCCACACACACCCCTGTTTAAGACTTTAATTCTTCCAATGGAAATAATTCTGTTTTTGATAAATTTATTCTTTCTGTAAGCCTATCTAAAAGTGATATTCATCTTCTGTCAACCCTTAGCTATTAATATACCGTTTCCATTTAAGCCGCCGCTAACTTGACTTAAACATTTCCGCAGTGATTTAAACAGGTGATAATTAGCTGTCACCCTTTTAAAGTACATCCTGCCTCATATTTCTTATGTTAGCAGCTTAACCAAAAGGTTTCACAGAGAAAAAGGATACTTTCAATCAAATTATCATCATAACTTCTTCATCACAAATTTAACTATTGCTTTACTGAAAAGGGAGAGGGACTTTCTTCTGTAAAAAGAGGAGGGGTTGGGATTGTTAAGAGGGGAATGTATGTCAGTTTCATGTAATATTCATTTTCAAATTTGAGTACTCAGTGTTTATATGGGGGGGGGGTTAGGGTTGCAATACCTCACTTCTAACACCTTCGTTGTAAACAAAAAACAAAGTGTTTTTTCGCATGAAAAGTAAGGGGCCGGGATTTCTAAGAAAAAGAATACATAGCTTTATTATGTGTAAATTGAATAGCATTTGATTTCTGAACCAAGTATATTTCTCACAAATTTTTAATATTTGCTTTATTGAAAATGAGGGGAGTGGGGCTTCTTTACGATAAATGCTTTCTAGACAAAATTATGGTTAGGGGGTTGGGGGGGGGTACTAATTTTCCTTCTGTAAAAAAGGGAAAAATTATTTCAATACTAAATTTTTTCTCTTCTTTTTAAGGCAAATTATGAAGAATGTGCACCCCCTCCACCTGAAAAGAGAGCAAGGGGTAATAATAAAACCCCTGCGAAGGCGACAGTTGTGCAATATGGTCACTGGCCGAAGCCTTACAGACAAGTGATGCCTGCCCAAGTCCGATCCAATCAGGAACCAATGCAACCTACCAGTGACATCGCCGTCGCTGCATCTGTACAAGCCCGTGACTTCACTGGCTCGAATGCACAAGTCTGTACCGTCATTGGCCCTACTGCACAAGCCGCAGCCCAATCTGCGCAAGAACATAACGTCGCCGGCCTGTCCACCCTCCATCATGCTTTGCATGGGCCTTCAAGAGCTGCCCCCCCCCTATACAAGGTCAGGAGGTTGCCCTCCAGCATGCTATGCCAGGGCCTTCAGGCACACAAGTCCATTCGAAATAAAAAAATGTAAGCATTTCTACCTGGTTATAGAAATACCTAAACCAACCCATTTTTCATCACTGTAAAAGTGTTTCAGAGATATTAAAATGTTATTTTCGCTATAATCCCCCTCCACACCCCTTGTTTTAAATTGCTCTGCTCCCCCCTCCCTCAGAGATACCTAAATATAATGTAATTTTTTTGCTTGTCAAAGAAACCGCTCTTTTTTCTATCACCTTATTTTCTCTGCCTACTGTAGGCATCTTCGCTATCTTTTCAACCTTATAATAATATTTTTAGCTAATAGTGTATCAGTAAAAGTGTGTCAGAGATATTAAAATGCTATTTTTGCTATAATCCCTTACCCCTTGTTTTAAATTTCTCTGTTCCCCCTCCCCCCTCAGAGATATCTAAATATAATGTATTTTTTTTACATGTCAAAGAAACCGCTCTTTTTTAATTTTTTCTATTTTCTCTGTCTACTGTAGGCACTGTAGGCATAGCCACTGTTCGATATTTTTAACCTCATAATAATATTTTTCGCTAGTTTCTAGTTTACTGTTAGAGAGTCTTTTATTTCAAATTGCTATTTTTTGCTAGAATCTTATAGTTTTAAGAGGTCTTCCAACAAACGATCCATTTCATCACAGTAAAAGCGTGTCAGAGATATTAAAAGAAATTTTTCCCCCTTTTAAATCAGGTCAATTATCGTATACATTCAGTCTGCTGAATTCTCATAGTGAAGCCAAAAAAGGCACTATATTCCGATCATATTTCCTGATAGAAAATTTTTTACGTTATAAACTGCTTTTATTTAAACAAAATTCTCTATCGGAAAGAGTTGGGCTATCAAGTAAAGACCGCGGTTTTTTCAAAGCAGATAAAGAGTATTAATTTGAATTATTTTTCGAGGAGTTGTTTGAACAAAATAAAAACCTTCTATGTCATCTTTTAGATTGTATTAAGTTGGAACTTTCAGAATATATATAGAGTAGGGAACTACATGCTACTGCTAAGCGCGTTTTTAAATAAGAATCCAATTTTTAAAAATAGGAGTAATTTAGCAATTTGAAAATCAGCTATTTTTTTTAAAGGTAGTTCTGTTTCCTTATTCGCAATCTCCCCCCTGCTCATCAGTTGGAGAAGAAGACGCGCCTGTGGAGTTTTGTGACAATGAAAAATCACAGCAAGGTGTCATTAATGAACTTCTTGTTAACATTGATTGAGTTTTTAGCTGATTTTTTTAATGTTGATTATAGCGCAGTTTGGCAGGGAGACTTGAGTCCAAACGCTTTACAAATTTTAGAGGATTTTTTCAATGAATTATCAGGGAACCTTCCCCCCACTGTTTACATACTTCCACTTCAAACAACTGAAGTGGCTTCCCATAGCCCTATTATTGAACAATGTGGGAGAGGGAGTGGTGATAACATACAAGAGGAGGAGGTGGGGGAGGGTAATATCCAATTTACGACATTTCCTGAGTTTCAACTCTCAAATACAATTTTAAATACGATAGTTGTCTACACTGCAACTTTTGAAGACCCTTTTAATTCACTTTTGGGTGGTAATTTTGTGTTTGACCCCTTAGAAATTGTTCATGAATATGTAGATAGAATTCGTGCACTGCTAGAAAACCAAATTAAGTTGTGAGGGGGAGGAGGTAGGGATTCAATTAAGGTTTCTATTGTTTTAAAGGTGTTTTATTTAAATGAGGGAAAAAGTGAGGTTTATCATCATTATGTACATACCGAGATGCGAGTGGTCTATCCAAATTTAGAGAATTTTGAGGGTGTTTTATCCGAGTGGATAGGCCATATTGTTACGCATCTCGAGAATTATAATGAAAACGGTAGTGGTTCTGCAGTTTTATTTGTTGAAAATTTAAGCGTTAACATCTGTAACTTTAAGAAAGATTTTATTTTAAGAGGGGGGCAGGTGGGGAAAGGTCAATAGTTTTAAAATATAATCCTGATTCAGTAGGTTGTAAAGGTGTCCAGCGAATCTGTTTTGAAACAGATCAAGAATGATTCAAGTACGCTTTCCTCATATCAGCATTTGAGCCTCTAGCAGATGACGCTACAAAGACGAATTTAGATCACTGGGCTGTACATTGGAAGGAGGGGTCCTATTTTCCCATTGTAGATTTTTCTTGTTTAAAGGGGAAATACCCAGTAACACTCAGGTATATTGATATTTTTGAAAGGGCCATTGCTCATTTAAATATCAGCGTTACTGTGGTTTAGTATGAAACTGAATTTCAAGATGGGGTTCGTTCTAAAAAGAAGGGGGTGGTGTTCCCAGTAAGAAGCCCGTCGATTGAATTGGTGAAACACTGGATATGGCTGTTGTACGCACCACCTAGTGACCCCAATTCAATTGGTAATTTTAAGCCAATTACAGACATTAGAAGAGTTCTGGGGGAGGGTAAGAAAAGGGGGGGGGTCATGTTTCTACTTTCCGACATGCCTGTCTCGATTTTGGACAGAATTAAAGTTGCACAATCATATGAAACATTGTAGACGGCTTGTCTACCAGTTAGTGAAAACGGTTTCAGGGGATAGGGCCATTTTACGTTTTAAAAATGTCCAAGACACCCTCCTCCAGAGCAATAAAATCTCATTGGATTGTGAAGCGAAGCTAGTGGAAGTGAACGATCTTCGATTTCCAAACCGAATCAAAGACCATCAAGCAGTCTCCTGCGCCTACGCACAAAGAGACAGTTCTAACACTATGCAGTTGTTAGAAATAGTTGAAACATTGGATGAGGGAGAGTGTATGGTCAAGGCACTGACCAAAATAATTGGCACCGCTAATGGAGCTATTTCTCGTTTGAGAAATACGCATTACCCAATGGTGTTGTCTGCAGAGGATCGTCTCGCGATTAAAAATCAAAAAATATGCTGGGCTTGTAAGAGGGAGTTTGAAGAGGGGGATAAGTGGAAAGGGAAAAGAGGGGGGAAGGGGAAAGTCAGAGATCACAATCACTTGTGGTCTCTAAAACATCATTCCCAAATCGGCCGAGAAGTTGGTGCTTCTCACGTTGAAATGGCAGGTAGTAAATAATGGGCATACGTGCTGGAATAAAATCAGGTTTTTAGATTCTTTTAGTTTTTTCCCAAGGCATTGAGTCAATTGATTCAAGTGCAGAAAATTGACAATTTTGATAGTTTTCCTTTGCTTAAACAGCACTTTCCAGACAGTGAAATGTATGACCTATTGACCTGTAAAGGTGTATATGCAAACGACTATTACAGTTCTGGCGCTCGCTTAAGCGAAGTGAAACTACCTCCAATTGAAGCTTTCTATAATTTACTCACCAACAGTGAATGCACAGCCGAGGAATATGAATTTGCCAAGAAGGTGTGGTCTAAGGGGAATTGTAAAAATGGGTGGGATTATTGTAAACTATACTTGGTCAGTGACGTTTTAACTCTCTTAGATATTGTCTGCAAGAACATAGACCAAATCTATTCAGAATTTGGACTAGATATAGGATATTATTTTTCCACGCCACATTTGGTGATGGACTTTATTTTAAAAATTAGTAGGGAAGAAATACGCTTAATAACTGATGTAGATCAACACATTTTTGTAGAAAGAACAATGAGGGATGGGTATGTTTTTATGGGGATCGCGTTTTGACAACCGATCCAAGCGGACAAAACAGCACCGGTGCAAAGTCAAACGCAGTGTTTTTGGACATGAACTCATTGTACCCTTCGGCAATGTCTCACTACTCTTTGCCGTGTGGGAACTATAAATGGCTTGAGAATCCTTGTGAGTTCCCTGACATTAACACCGTCGAGGACAATAGGCCACAAGGATGGTTCTTTTGAAATTGACGGGCACATTCCATTGGCGCTTCATGATTCAGTCAGAGATTTTGTTTTTCCCTGTATTAATCGACCAGTGACCAGGGACTCGCTGAGCCCCTACAATAGATCATTGGTTGAAGATATGGGGATACACTGGACCCCCTCTAAGCGAAAACTGATTGCAGATCTGGACCCTAAAGAGGATATCGTTGTTCATCATGTGCTTTTGCACTGGACGGTGAACAATGGTTTCAAGATCACCAAAATACATAGGGTCCTGCAATTCAGTCAAAAACCCTACTCAAAGACGTTTATCGACACTTTTGTTGATAAACGCTCTAGGGCTAACAGCAAAGTAGAGAACGAAATGTACAAACTCATTCTAAACTCAGCGTTTGGCAAAATGTGTGAAAGCGTACGGAACAGATCTCGTTGCGACGTCGTTGCTGACCCTCAAGAGTGTTCACGAATTATTACCGACCCCAATTTTACAACGTTCACGACCATAGAGGCCGGCATGGTTTTTCTACACAGGAAAAAGAGAAATGTGGTACGGAACAAGAATATAGCAGGAGGTAGTTCAGTACTTGAAATTTCCAAAAAGCTCATGTTGTCATTTGTTTACAATATGTGCAAGGTGCAATGACACAGGGAGGGGGAGGTTCAAGTTTACTATGGGGATACAGATTCTCTGCTGTTAAAAGTAAAAACCGAGGACTTATTGGGGGATTTAGAAATTGGGGAACACATCAGCTCGCGGATGGATTTGACTAACTAGAATCCGTCCCTCTACCCCAAGTTGGTGAAACGTCAAGCCTCCAACCAGCTACTATTGTTAAAATCAGAGACAGGGAGTGATTTGATATCCAAGGGGGTGTTCCCGGGCCGTAAAGTTTATTGCGTGAAAACTCATATAGGGATGTAAACCAGGCATGTAAAGGGGTGCCTACACATTTTGTAAAGAGCAATTTTAACATGAGTGTCTACAGAGACTGTTTAGAAAGTAGCCTAGTGCCGAGAGCACAAGTGCTTGCAATTCGCTCTCTACAGTATAAAAATTATACTGTAAGAGTAATTATACTGTAAGAGTATTATACTGTAAGGCCACTACCGTATTTCAGACCGGATTGAATGCATAGACTATCGCAATTAACTTGGTCTGGATAAATTAACCTAAACTTAACTCAACCTAACCCAAACCTAACCTTAACCCAACCTAACCTAAACCTTTCATGTATTAACCTCACCTAAACCTTACCTACCCTGTAGCAGCAGCAGTGACGACGACTATTGTATACTATTTCGATCCCGGGGGGTGGAAGGGGGATCCCGCCCGCGGCCGGCTTTCGGACCCGCGGCCCTGGGGGGGGGGAATCTTTTAAATTCATAATGTTCAACTATGCTATTTTTGATGTTCGTGTTCATGTTCCAAGTGTTTGTTTTTTTTCAAGTGCTGCTGTACAAAAAGTGTGCTAATGTACAAATAGTGATGCTGAACAAAAAAGTGTTTTTATGACAATAAGTGTTGTTGTTGTTGTTCTTGATGAACAAAAGTGTTTTTATAATAAATGTTGTTCTTTATGTTCGAACAGAAGTTTTTTTTATCTTAATAATGTTTGAACAAGTGTCATTTTTATATTGTTCATGTTTGAACAAGTGTAATTTTTTGTTGTTCATGTTTGAACAGAAGTGTTTTTTTTATCTCAATAATGTTTGAACAAGCGTTTTTTTTTATGTTGTTCATGTTGAACAAATAGAGTTTTCATGTCAAATAAATGACCATGAAATATTGTTTTTGTTGTTCTTGTTAGCTTAGATAGATCTAAGAAAAATTACTACTACTACTTATTCATTGGATAAGTAAGGTTTACGGTTAGTTGTATTGCGACTGTTGTCAACAGCAGCAGGAGCATGTATCAATTTAAAACACCATTCAGATCGTTTCTTTTTAGTCCATAAATGTCGGGGAAAACGACACTTTTAGCTAAAATAATTCAAAATTGTAATAGAATGATTTTGGAAAAACCAAATAAAATTTATTATTGCTATAGTATTTGGCAGGAGTCCTATGATCAAATAAAAGCCATTGCCTCATCCATAAGAATACAATTCATACGGGGACTTGATGTTTTCAATAGTATTGAACCAAACTCGTGGCTGATTATTGATGATTTGGCTGAATCCATTGAACAGTTCTCACAGGAAATGCTATAGCTCTTCACCGTTCGCTCTCATCATGAACACATTTCCATAACCCTGGTTCTACACAATCTCTTTCATCAGAGCAAATGTATGAAAACCCTTGCTTTGAATTGCACCATTTATATTATCTACCGAGATGTTCGTGATTCTAGGTCGCTAATAACTCTCAATAAGCAAAAATATCCCGGCGCCCCTAAATGTCTGTTGTCACCGTACACTCAGGCGACAAATAAGCCCTACGGCTACATTTTGCTAGATCTTAATCAAAGCACACCCGAGGATCTACGTGTAGTCACCGACATTTTCAACAATGAAATTAAAGTACATCTTCCAGTGAACAGTACAAAAAGCTTTTAGTTGCCATTATGAAACTGAAGAAGATACACGAACAATGGCATTTATTTTCCGTTTTAGGCACTTCAAAACCTCCACTCAGGAAGGCCATACTCAAACATGGTGTTGACAATGATTTCATTAATCTAATATCTGAACTTTATTTAAATTTAACTGGGGGTAATATATACATGCCAGAAGGTGTTTGACAATAGACAAAGCAACATCGTTCCATTGTACGTGCCTTGGCTTGCAAAAACAAGGAAAAATTTTTTAAAAGGAAACGTCTCCTTCAAGCGGGCGGTAGCTTTTTATACACTTTTACTGCCAATAATTGCAGGACTTGTAAACAGTTGTCCCTAGATATTGGCTAAACCCTATAAATTGACACCATTTGTACTTGTCCTCTTGCCCGTCGAACATTTTGAAGACAATCTAAGCAAATTGATTAATGATGAGAATATTACCGATGACAAAAAACTGCTTTTACTTCAAGATGCATTGTGACGTGTGGACAAAAATAGACCTTATCGGGAGAGACCCGCTGTTATCACAGATCCCTCTAAACAGGACACATCTCAAGATTCAGCAGCAGTCCAATCAAAGGAGAAAGAATTGAATTCTATAGTGTCATCAATTGGAAACCTATTGCCAGTGACCTATTGAGAACAGAGTAAAAGAGTATTAGCATATCTCATGTTGGAAACTGCTGGTGATCATCAAGTTCAGGTCGATAGCGCTGTGAAACGAATTATAATTCAGGGAAAAAGGTATAATCTAGTTGATTTAATTTGTGATATGGTGACTAATCGTAAAGGACATTTATCATTTGACAATAATCTATACAACTTTCTAAATACATCAAACTTTCCCAAAAGTCTTATTGGCAATAAGCAAATTCTAGAGAAACTAAGAGAATATAGTCCTCCAACAACGCCAACACCAACACCATTTAAAAAAAAGAAGATTCAATATTGGAAAATACTAGCAGCAGCAGCAGCAATGATTTTATAACACCTGTGGCTGCTAATCAAAAGCGAAGATGAATTGATTCCCCCTCCAGTGTGCAAAAGTGGAGTGGACATTACACTACGTGTTTGCGTTCAAAATAGTTGAAGTTCTGAAGCATGTCTATGAAAATATTGGTGAAGTGGGAAGTTTAAGCTCCCCCAAAACACTTTTTAAAGTTGCTTCTAACGTAGACGGCGGCAGCCCATTAAAAAAAGCTAAAGAGTATCTACAGAATGAACCGAGTTACACACTGCGTCGGAATTTCAGGTTTCGTGGCAAACAATATCGACAAACTAAAGCCTTTTCCCTTCTGCATATAATGCAAGCTGATCTTTTAACTTTAGACGCAATTCAGCTGTGGCACAATGCACCCTATATATATATTTTAGTCGCAATCAGTGTCTTTAATCGCTAAGCCTATGCCATCCCATTACGGTCAAAGAGAGGTGTTGATGTTGCTCGGGCTTTAGAAAGTATTCTTGAACAGGATTGCTATAGAAAAATTCAATCGGATCGTGGTAGCGTTTTTGTTAATCCCCATTTGCAAAAGGTTCTTTTGAAATATAATACAACACTTTATCATAGTCACAGCCCGATAAAGGCTGCATTGGCTGAACGATTGATAAGAACGATTCATCTATTAATTTCAAGATATTGTACACTGAAAAATACATCTGCTTTTATTCATGATTGAGATAAAATCATGTGGATATACAACCATCAACCCCATCGATCTCTGTCCAACTCAAGCCCTCGGGAAGTTCATTGTAGTGAAAATACATTTGATGCTTTTCTAAAGCAATATTCCAATGGTGGTAATGAGAGGAATAAGAAAAAGAAGAAATTCAATGATTGTGATACTGTTCGAATTAATAGAACCACCAATATTTTTGAAAAGGGGAATTATTTATGGAGCACTGAACTCTTTAAAGTGTCCAAAATCCTGGACACCGAACCCACGACATATCGACTGCGAGACACCAAAGATGATGTGATTCTCGGTGGTTTTTATGAATATGAACTGCAAAAAGTTAGAAACACTAGCGAAATTTATCAAATTGAAAAGATATTAAAGAGTCGTACTCGTAATGGCCAGAGACAGTTGCTTGTTCGCTAGCTAGGATACAACTCTGATTTTGATTCTTGGGTCAGTGTTGAAGACATTAACAATGCCCAATGATTTCTATGTGACTTTCATGTCCAATGTTTCTGATCCTCTCTACAATGATTTGAATAGAAAAAGTGATTTTTGGACGAAACTCTCCCCCACTATCAAATTCGATGACGATGGAAGGTATGAAGTGGCTCTTGTTGACTGTATTCTCAAAAATACCTGTGACATCCTGAGAAAGGTTGGTTAATATGAAATAAAAATTAGACCCCATGATTGGCCACCACCACCCTCAGGTGATCAAGAACAAATTCAAAAGATCAATTGGATGGATTATCCATATATTGAATTACCCTACGAGGAACTCACCTGTATGAATGATTTATGTCCTTCTATTAATAAAAGGATTTCCGCTCGTAAAAAAGGAGCTTTTCATTTCAACTATTCAAAAGAGGAGGGCAAGATCTACATTAGTTCACCTATTGCCAATGAAAACGTTATTCTCAAGGATAATCTAAAGGACGTTCTTGGCTTTAAGATCAATATAATCAACAGTAAAAGTGCAGGAAACACTAATTTCATTATTGCTGACTACCCGCCTGCCTTCTCCACGGACACATGTATATTTCTCTACGCTTCATTTGTGGAAACATCCCGGGTTTGTAATTCAAATGTTCCCCTCCTACGGGTTCTTGAACGAAAAACCAATCAAGAACATATTCACCACTATAATATAAAGCATCTTCAGTATATTCCCGTAAACACTTCCTATTTGGAACTCTGTCAATTAACACTAAGAACTGAATTAGGTGATCTCCTAGCAATTTCAAAAGGTTTGGCTGTGATTACATGCAATTTTCGTCCCATCGTTCAACAACAAGATGTCTAATAACAGAAAAGTGGTATTCATTTGTCCTGATATTGACTGCTATGTTAATACTCTTGGCCCAAGACAACAGGGCAATGGAATGGACTATTACAAAGGGGGTACTACAATGTCTGGCTATGGTCTTGGCAGTTGGTTTGCTAAGCTCTTTCGCTCTTCACTACCTCTGGCAAGAAAATATCTTGTAACGGATGCAACAGATTTTGCATCCTCTACACTATACGATTGGGGCTCTGGCAAGGATTTTTAAAAAAGTGCTACGGAAAATCTTAGGTCCAGTGCCCGTACCATTGGCAAGAAATTAAAACAAAATTGAAAAGGTATAAATGCGTCTTGAAACAGTGCATCATTCACCAGTCTCTACTCAGGTTAAAAGTGAAAGACGTCACCCCTATCAAAGAAAAGAAGGAAAAAGCTAACATTCACTGTACACAGATATAGAAGAAAAAAAAGCCCCAGGAAGAGAATTGATAGATCGAAACTATATTTCTTTTCCTAAGATTTCCTACCTACCGCATAAGGATTCTCAACCTTCAATCACCGCCTCATTGAATCTATTCACTGCTGAAAATGTTGATGTGAGTGTCAAGCATGGATACTATGAACAATTTTATCCTCAACAACCCCTCTCCGATAATAACCACTTTCAAATTTATTCCAATGAAGCCTACTTTATGCACATGTCTTCGACATTTATAGATTTACAAATGAAAGTCTGGAAATCCAATAATACATTGCCAATTCTTGCCGATGGAATATCCTATGAAAATTGTTTATTACATAATTTAATTCGTCAAATCAGTGTCTACATCAATGGCACGCTGGTAAGCACAAGCAACAATCTCTCAAATTATACAAGCTATATGCAATTCATGCTGATGACACCCAAGTCATAAAAGAAATTGTGAGGCACCTCCAATGGATATGAATATATTACTAATACTGATAGTACAGATGCACTTAAAAATGCTACAACTAGTGAATTACATCTAGTTGGAAAAATATATCATGAGATATTTAATATACCCCAATGGCTACCCCCCAATAGTAAGGTGGATATAAAACTGATGCTTGCACCATCCAATTTCATATTGAGGAAAGAACTTGCTGCCAATCCCCATGTAACTCTCTCCCTCACCTCGGCAATACTTCATGTGCGCAAACAACAAGTTTTGAGTTCTGTTGCTTTGGCAGTGGAAAAACTGAGAGTCAGTGGAAATAATATTAAACTACTTGTTCCTCATACAATCACCAATCAGCGTCATATTGCCATGGGGTCATGCACCTTCACCGACTCATCCTTTATCAATGGTGAAATTCCATCAAAACTCGCTTTGGCATTTTTAAAGAGCGCTAGTGCAATAGGGTCGTGGACTGGATGTCCACATAAATTTGAAATGTTTGGGCTTTCATCTCTTGTATGCAAAGAAAAACGGCATCCCACTCTACAATCTATCTTTTGATAAATCCTATAGAACATTGTATGAGTTAACCATGCAAACCATATATCATGATTCACAACTATTTGAAAATGGTATAACCGAAGAAATGTTTGCTAAAACACATGGTATATTTGTATTGGATTTGTCTGGCACGCAGGATATTAGTATAGTACGTACGGGGAGTGTGCGTTTAGAGTGTACATTTGGCGACTTATTGGTTGAGAGTATTGAACTAATCTCACTAAATCAATATGAAACCTATTGGGAAATCACTCCCGAAGGCAGTGTTCTACTAGACTTGGCACCATGAACACCAGTCAAATAATCAATGTATTTAATATGGATCCCTACATGTCCCAGTGCGAATCCTACTGTCTGCCCTCGGACTTTCTTGGAAAAATTCAAAGTGTCAACAATACCTTAATTATTGTTAATAGCAGTCCGTTGACTGTGCTGACGGGTCATTGGCTGTGCATCTTTCAAACAATGAAGACGACTGAATTTTTTGATCCTCTTGGCCTACCCTATACATTCTACACACCCCACATCAGCAACGATATTGAAAGCAGTGGGAAAACTATTATTCAGAATCAAAAGAAAGTGCAGGATCTGACAACTAAAAGCAGCTGCTTCCATGCACTACTCTATTTTGGGTTCCAATGTCGTGGCTATACTTACAAACAGTTTCTCCACATTTATGTAGACAATCCACACCTGAACGACTTTATGGTAGTAAATATCCTCTCTGACCTGCATAATATAAATTTCAGTGCCCTAAGATTAATGTGCTTTAAAAATGTCTGTTAATTTGTATATTAATAAAAATAATGTATGTACATGATAAAAATGATTTTTCTTCACTTTAGATTTCTTCATCGATGTATAGGCAACTGCCGTGTACCACTAATGCTGGTAAATCATTTGGTATTCACTGTATATTGATCTTGATTGACTGCAAAGTCAGGGTCACATTTTCTACAGTATAATGTAACTTCACTCTTGTCATATCTCTTTGTATAGTCAATGATACTATTTGCATTCATATTATGAAATTCACGAGTTGCAATCTGTCTATTTGAAGCAATATCACATACAGTGTTTTCAAATGGTGAATCACATTCGGTAACTGCCAAATCAAAATCACTAGGTTTATAGTCATAATAGGCAGTGTCGTCACAACGATGACGTAAAAATCAAATTTTCTTGTTACCCCAACAGTTGAATCGTAGACCAGATTCTTCCTCCCAGAATTATTTAAATCCACGACGATACCAATCTCGCAGAAATAAACTAAAATCACGCTTGGGATTCTTTCCAATCATAGCGGGGTAAGTATTCTCCCACTGATCACATTTGTCATAGTGACAATTGGAGCACATATGTCCTCTTGGGTGAGAGTCACAAATCTCTTCAAGACATGAATTACATCCTTTAATTTGTACTGCACAGCCTCTATGTAATTTACAAGGATTACATAATTTGCATTTTTCATTATAGTCATCAATAATAGTACAATTCTCATATTGTGTCCACCTGCCAAGAGTGTACATGCATAGTGGACATGTATAGAACATTTTTGGTTTCCGATGTCAACTCTCTCACAGCTAAAACGAAACTGATCATCCTCGCTCGATAAATTCAGGTTGGAGGAATTGGAGAGAAATAACTCTGTGACGTAACCTCGTTCGAATGGTGGGGGAGCCATGTACATTGAATTTATGGCAATTTTTTCAAAAGTATATCCATGATATTATTCTGCTTTGTTCCAATTAATATATCAATAAATTGAGTATAAGTATTTGAGTAACATCGACAAAGCTTCACACAATAGTCCAATAGGGGAGAATCAGTTTTCATTATATTGTCAAGTGTTCCCCGAGAGAATATCCTGCGTTGAAGAGATAACTCGAGAAAATCATCATCCAAAATCAAATTTTTTTTCATAAACACCAGATTCGATCTAAATCTCTCTTTCTCAAATTTATTTATTTTCAATCCTTTCACTCTAACTGCTGACTTTAGACTGACCAGGAATCGTTAGCCTAACATTCTAACAAAAAGAAAGGGAACATTATCGATTTCGAAACAATTTTAGAGGTGTCGTTAACCCCATTAGAATCAATAAACCATGAAAATTCATCATAGTGAGAAAAATCCTGTTTTTTCATTCTCAGTGACAAAAACCATAAAAACATACATAAATTATGTAGGCAGGGAGATTATGTAATCAATTTCTTGGAAATCCATTTCCCCCTCGGTTACGCAATCAATTTCTCGGAAATCCACTTGTCCTAGTTGATTACGCAATCAATTTCTCAGAAATCCTCTCCCCTTCGATTACCCAATCAATTTCTCGGAAATCCACTTCCCCCTCGGTTACGTAATCAATTTCTCAGAAATCCTCTCCACTTCGATTACGCAATAAATTTCTCGGAAATCCTCTCCCCTTCGTGGATCAATACATCTCTTCCCCATCATCAATGTGCATGTGCAAACTTCGCCCCGGAGACGATATACTTGGAATCAACAAATAAATCAACCTTGAAAAAGGGGTCACTGACCCCATTAGAATGAATAAAACAAGCAAATACATCAAAGTGAGAAAAATCCTGTTTTTTCATTCTCAGTGACAAAAACCATAAAAACATGCATAAATTATGTAGGCTCGGGGGATTATGTAATCAATTTCTCAGAAATCCACTTCCCCCTCGGTTACGCAATCAATTTCTCGGAAATTCACTTGTCCTAGTCGATTACGCAATCAATCTCTCAGAAATTCTCTCCCCTTCGATTATGCAATCAATTTCTCGGAAATCCACTTCTCCCTCGGTTACGCAATCAATTTCTCAGAAATCCTCTCCCCTTCGATTACCTAATCAATTTCTCGGAAATCCATTTCCCCCCTCTTGTCCTAGATCAATATATCTCTTCCCCATCGTCAATGCGGAAGTGCAGACTTCGCCCCGGAGACAATACACTTGGAAACAACAAATAAATCGACCTCGAAAGAGGTTTCATTGACCCCATTCGAATCAATAAACCATGAAAATACATCAAAGTGACAAAAATCCTGTTTTTTCATTCTCAGTGACAAAAACCATAAAAACATGCATAAATTATAGCCTGTCAGCGTTAGACTAAATTGTAGATGGCAGCACATGTGTTCTCGTAGGAGTACTAGGGTCCCTTCTACTAATACTTTAAATATTTTCATTTTTTTTAAGACTTTATAGTTTGAAGTGCTATTTGTATGCTGAAGAAAAAATGCCAGCAATTTTTAACAACATACACTCTTTTAAAAATCTGGACACAAATAGTAGTCTTTAATTTAGTTTAATACCTCCTCTAGTTGACCTGAAATGGAAAACTTGATACCATTCGCAAAAAAAATCTGTTTAATATCTTTGATCGCTTGGATACACTTACGCTATTTTGATTTGGTTAAATTTTAAGTGCAGAAGTAGCCCCGAAAGCTTAAACATAATACCCTCAGTCGTTCTTGGGGTACTGCTGAGATGCTTTATTGAGAATTAGTATTAACACAGTGCATTTTGATTTAATCTTAAGGTAACATTTAGTTTTTAAACATAGCGGGCAAATGGGAGGGTGGGCATGGAAAGGGGGATTAGTTGCTCTCCAATCACTTTCAACTATTTAAAAGGGCATCAGCCCTTTCTATTTTCATTCGATTGAGCCCTTTTCAAAGTTCCTACAACAAATCCTTCGATACCAAGTGCCCTGGTCTAAACAAAAAGAAAAAAAAATAATACTACATTGTACCCCAATCAATCTTTACTATAAAAATGTCAAGCTTTCCAATCACTTTCCACTATTAAAAAGGGCACTGGGCCTTTCGATTATCAATCGAAGATCCCTTTTTGAGTTTCTACGACAAAGCTTTCTATAAGCACTTAATATGCCCCCGGGTATAAATTTAAACCTTTACCCTATGGGCTGTGAGGGGGGTTGTCATCCTCAATGATTAAATTTCCAGAACTTCCAATTACTTTGAGAAACACTGTTGTCATGAAGTTTGTACTAGATGCGTTTGGGGGAATTCTAAACGCCAGAGGAGTGTTAGTTGCTCTACCGTCACGTTTATATTAAAACAGCTACTAGCCCTTTCAATTTCCAATCAAATGAGCCCTTTTGAAGTTTCTACGACAACATTTTCAATAAAAACCTTATATGCCCCCAAGGGCATAACTTACAACCCTCGCCCTAAGGGCAGGGGGGGCGTCATCCTCAAAGACCTAATTTCCAGAACTTTATACTACGTTGAACAAATGGCTATCTGAAAATTTTGATTGGATGTGTTTTGGGGAATGGTAGGCTTGAGAAAGGGGTTAGTTACCCTTCAATCACTTTCGACTATTAAATTGGGCACTAGCCCTCTCAATTTCCTATTGAATGAGCCCCTTTTGAAGTTTTTACGACAACGCTATCCATAAAAACTTTATATACCCCCAGGGAAAATCTCTATTTCTTGCCCTGAGGGCTGTAGAGGGGGGAGGGGTTGTCATCGTCAAAGACCTAATTTCCAAAACTTTCAACCACGTTGAATCAAATGGTTATCTAAAAATATTGATTGGATGTGTTTGGGGAGAAGGTGGGCATGAGAGGGGGGTTAGTTACTCTCAAATCACTTTCAACTATTAAAAATGGCTCTAGCCCTTTGAATTTCCAATCGAATGAGCCCTTTTTCAAGTTTCTACGAAAAAGATTTCATTAAAAACCTTATATGCCCCTGGACAAAACTTAAAAGCCTTGCCCTGAACACTGTGGGGGGAGTGTCCTGCTCAAAGATATAATTTCAAGAACTTTCAACTCCGTGGAACAAAATGGCATACTCAAAAAATTAATTGGATGTGTTTGGAGAAATGGTGAGCGTGGAAGGGGTGTTAGTTGCCTTTCAATCACTTTCGACTATTAAAAAGGGCAATATCCATTTCAATTTCCAATCGAATGAGCTCTTTTTGAAGTTCCTACGACAACACTTTCTATAAAAGCCTTATATACCCCCAGGGTATAACTTACAACCCTTGCCCTGAGGGCTGTGGAGTGGCTGTCATCCTAAAAGACCTAATTTCCAGAACTTTTAAGTACATTAAACAAAATGGCTATCTAAAAATTTTCATTGGATGTGTTTGGGGAAAAGGTTGGCGTGGGAGGGGGTTGGTTGCCCTCCAATCACTTTTGATTATTAAAAAGGGCACTAGGCCTTTGAATTTCCAATCGAATGAGCTTTATTTTAAGTTTCTACGACAAAGCTTTCTATAAAAACCTTATATGCCCCCAGGGCATAAATTACAAACCTTACCCTAAGGGCTGTGAGGGGGGTTGTTATCCTCAAAGACCGAATTACTAGAACTTTCAACTACGTTAAACAAAATCGCTATCTAAAAATTTTGATTGGATGTGATTCGGGAAATAGTGGGCGTGGAAAGGGTGTTAGTTGCCTTCCAATCACTTTTGACTATTAAAAAGGGCCCAAGCCACTCCAATTTCCAATTGAATGACCCCCTTTCGAAGTTTCTACGACAACTTCTTAGATACGAAGTGCCCTGGTCTAAAGGAAAAAAAATAATAAAAAATACATTGTGCCAACATCGTTCTTATATACCCCCAGGGCATTACTTAAAACCCTTTCTCTGACAATTGTGGGGGAGTGTCCCCCTCACAACATAATTTTTATATGGAAATCAACTACGCTGAACAAAATGGGTATCTCAAAATTTTGATTGGATATGTTTGGGGAAATGGTGGGAGTGGAACGGGTGTTAGTTGCCTTCCAATAACTTTCGAAACAAGCAAAAAGGGCAGAAGCCACTCCAATTTCCAATCGAATGAGCCCTTTTCGAAGTTTTTACGAAAACTCCTTCGATACGAAATGCCCTGGACTAAATAAAAAAAAAACATAAATAATACATTGTGCCAACATCGTTCTTTACTTAGGCAGCGCGATTGCGCTGCCTATGATAGGAATATTTTTTTAAGTGCTATCAGTTTAGCGTAAAGAGCAAGGTTTGTATAGCTGTTATTTGGATGTAGAGCTTTATAATAAAGGATTTGTAGCCATCGTAAACAAACCGTCGGGTTTTTGTGGATGGCTGCTGTAAATTTGTTTGTATTTTTTATGTTAAATAAATTAATTTGATAAAAAAAAAATTGAGGAGGGGGAAACCCTTCATATACGGAATAAACCTGCGAAAAGAAATATTCAAATTTTGTTTTTGTTTTTAAATTGGAACCTGAATTAGTTGAAACATATTCAGAAATTAAATGAAAAAACAATTTTTTTTAACTGAAAGTAGGCAGCTACATTAAAATTTAATTCGAACATAAATTCTTCCGTATATGAAAGAGGCTGTCCCATCCTCAACGCCTCTCTCTTTACACGAAAGTTTGACTCTTTGTCATAACACTACTTTTTAAAACAATAAAAACATCAGCGTATAGAGCGAGGCGTTGAGGATGGGACATCCCTATTTATATACGGAATGCTTTCTGTATGTTTTAAGTTTTAATGTCGCTACTTACTTTCAGTTAAAAAAAACTTGTTTTTTTATTTAATTGGTAGTCGAAGTTGACAACTTTGCTCCTGGAAGCGGTTATCAGGTTGGACTGTCGGATGTTGGAATGCATTTAAAATTCCAAATTTTACAAAACAAAAAGTCGAAAAGAAATTTATCATAAAAGGCAAGTATCCTTCGATTATATGTTTCTGGATATTTGGGTGATTCGATATAACCTAACTCTACTTCCTTTTTGGAAACTATTTTACAACGCAAATAGTCTACGCAAAGTTTGTTACAAAGAAAAAAAGTGAAATTTCTACTATAGAGATTATTTTTTTAAAAACTACTGCGTCAAAAACAAAATGCATTTTCTCATTGCGCGTTCAGTTTTGAATTTTTTTCATTGAAATGCAAGAGTTGGAATATTTCAGTAGTGTTTTCTCGTGGTTTACCTTGTCACTGTTACATTCTCTTTATGTTTGAAAGTTGATTTTTGATTTTTTTATTTGAAATGCAATATTTGGATTATTTCAGTAGTGCTTTATTGCGGTTTACCATGTAACTGTTAAATTCTCTTGATTTTTCAAAGTTAATTTTAGTTTTTTTTTGTTGAAATGTAAGAGTTGGAACATGTCAGTAGTGTTTTCTCGTGGTTTACCATGTCACTGTTACATTCTCTCGATGTTTCAAAGTACATTTTGGATTTTTTCGTTGAAATGCAAGAGTTGGAATATTTCAGTAGTGTTTTGTTGTTGTTTACCATGTCACTGTTACATTCTGAAGATGTTTTAAAGTTCATTTTGGATTTTTTTTTGTTAAAATGCAAGAGTTGGAATATTTCAGTAGTGTTTTGTCGTGGTTTACCAAGTCACTGTTACATTCTAAAGATATTTCAAAGTTCATTTTTATTTTTTTATTTTTAGTTGAAATGCAAGAGTTGGAATATTTCAGTAGTGTTTTGTCGTGGTTTACCATGTCAATGTTACAGTCTCTTGACGTTTCAAAGTTCATTATGGATTTTTTTCGTTGTAATGCAAGAGGTGGATTATTTCAGTAGTGTTTTGTCGTGGTTTACCATGTCACTGTTACATTCTCTTGATGTTTCAAAGTTAATTTTAGATTTTTTTTTTTAATGTTAGAGTTGGAATATTTCAGTAGTGTTTTCTCGTGGTTTATCATGTCACTGTTACATTCTCTTGATGTTTAAAAGTTCATTTGGTTTTTTTTTTAGATGAAATGCAAGAGTTGGAATATTTCAATAGTGTTTTGTCGTTGTTTACCATATCACTGTTACATTCTCTTGAGGTTTCAAAATTCATTTTGGATTTTTTTGTTGTTGAAATTTTTTTGGTTGAAATATAAGAGTTGGAATATTTTAGTAGTGTTTTGTCGTGGTTTACCATATCACTGTTACATTCTCTTGATGTTTCAAAGTTCATTTTGGATTTTTTTTTGTCAAATTTTTTTTTGTTGAAATGTAAGATTTGGAATATTTCAGTGTTTTGTCATGGTATAACTTTTCACTGTTACATTCTCTTGATGTTTTAAAGTTAAGTTTGGAATTTTTTTTCGTTCCAATGTAAGAGTTAGATTATTTCTTTAGTGTTTTGTTGTGGTTTACATTGTCATTGTTACATTCTATTTAGTTTTCAAAGTTCATTTTGGATCTTTTTAGTTGAAATGCAAGAGTTGGAATATTTCAGTAGTGTTTTCTCATGATTTACCTTTTTACTGTTACATTCTCTCGATGTTTCAAAGTTCATTCTGGATTTTTTTAGTTGAAATGCAAGAGTTGGAATATTTCAGTAGTGTTTTGTTGTGGTTTACCATGTCACTGTTACATTCTGAAGATGTTTCAAAGTTCATTTTGAATTTTTTTCGTTGAAATGCAAGAGTTGGAATATTTCAGTAGTGTTTTGTCGTGGTTTACCAAGTCACTGTTACATTCTAAAGATATTTCAAAGTTTATTTTGAATTTTTTTTCGTTGAAATGCAAGAGTTGGAATATTTCAGTAGTGTTTTCTCGTGTTTTACCATGTCACTGTTACATTCTCTTGATGTTTCAAAGTTCATTTTGGGTCTTTTTCGTTGAAATGCAAGAGTTGGATTATTTCAGTAGTGTTTCGTCGTGGTTTACCATGTCACTGTTACATTCACTTGATGTTTCAAAGTTCATTATGGATCTTTTTTGTTGAAATGCAAGAGTCGGATTATTTCAGTAGTGTTTTATTGTGGTTTATCACGTCACTGTTACATTCTCTTGATGTTTCAAAGTTCATTTTGGATCCTTTTCGTTGAAATACAAGAGTTGGATTATTTCAGTAGTGATTTGTTGTGGTTTACCATGTCACCGTTACATTCTCATGATGTTTCAAAGTTCATTTTGAATCTTTTTTGCTGAAATGTAAGAGTTTCATTATTTTAGCAGTGTTTTGTTAGGGTTTACCTTATCACTGTTAGATTCTTTTGATGTTTTAAAGTTCATTTTAGATCCTGTTCGTTGAAATGCAAGAGTTGGATTATTTCAGTAGTGTTTTCTCATGGTTTACCTTGTCACTGTTACATTCTTTTGACGTTTCAAAGTTTATTTGGATCTTTTTCGTTGAAATGCAAGAAATGGATTATTTCAGTACTGTTTCGTCGTGGTTTACCATGTCACTGTTACATTCTCTTGACATTTCAAAGTTCATAATGGATCTTTTTAGTTGAAATTCAAGAGCTGGATTATTGCAGTAGTGTTTTGTTGTGGTTTACCATTTCACTGTTACATTCTCTTGACATTTCAAAGTTCATTTTGAATCTTTTTCGTTGAAATGCAAGAGTTGGAATATTTCAGTAGTGTTTTGTCGTGGTTTACCATATCACTGTTACATTCTCTTGATGTTTTAAAGTTCATTTTAGATCTTTTTCGTCAAAATGCAAGATTTGGAATATTTCAGTATTGTTTTGTCGTGGTTTACCATTTCACTGTTACATTCTCTTGACGTTTCATAGTTCATTTTGGGTCTTTTTCGTTGAAATGCAAGAGTTGGAATATTTCAGTAGTGTTTTCTCATGGTTTACCATGTCACTATTACATTCTCTTAGACGTTTCAAAGTTCATTTTGGATCTTTTTCGTTGAAATGCAAGAGTTGGATTATTTCAGTAGTGTTATCTCATGGTTTACCTTTTCACTGTTACATTCTCATGTTGTTTCAATGTTCATTTTGGATCTTTTTCGTTGAAATACAAGAGTTGGATTATTTCAGTAGTGTTTTCTCATGGTTTACTATGTCACTATTACATTCTCTTGACGTTTCAAAGTTCATTTTAGATCTTTTTCGTTGAAATGCTAGAGTTGGAATACTTTAGTAGTGTTTTGTCGTGGTTTACCATGTCACTGTTACATTCTCTTGATCTTTCAAAGTTTATATGGATTTTTTTTTCATTGAAATCCAAGAGTTGGAATATTTCAGTAGTGTTTTGTTGTGGTTTACCTTATCACTGTTACATTCCGAAGATGGTTCAAAGTTCATTTTGGATTTTCTTCGTTGAAATGCAAGAGTTGGAATATTACAGTAGTGTTTCCTCATGATTTACCTTGTTACTGTTACATTATCTCGATGTTTCAAAGTTCATTTTGTATCTTTTTCGTTAAAATGCAAGAGTTGGAATATTTCAGTAGTGTTTTGTAGTGGTTTACCTTGTCAGTGTTACATTCTCTTGATGTTTCAAAGTTAATTTTTGATCCTTTTTGTTGAAATGCAAGAGTTGGAATATTTCAGTAGTGTTTTGTCGTGGTTTAGCTTGTCACTGTTACATTCTCTTGATGTTTCAATGTTCATTTTGAATCTTTATCATTGAAATGCAAGAGTTGGAATATTTCAGTAGTATTTTCTCGTGGTTTACCTTGTCACTGTTACATTCTCTTGATGTTTCAAAGTTTATTTTAGATTTTTTTTTTGAAATGTAAGAGTTGGAATATTTCAGTAGTGTTTTCTCGTGGTTTACCATGTCACTGTTAAATTCTCTTGATGTTTCAAAGTTCATTTGGATTTTTTTTTCGTTGAAATGCAAGAGTTGGAATATTTCAGTAGTGTTTTCTCGTGGTTTGCCATATCACTGTTACATTCTTTTGATGTTTCAAAGTTCATTTTGGATTTTTTTTTGTCGAAATTTTTTGTTGTTGAAATGTAAGAGTTGGAATTTTTCAGTAGTGTTTATCATGGTTTACCTTCTCACTATTACATTCTCTTGGTGTTTCAAAGTTCATGTTGGAATTTATTTTTGTTGTATTGTATGAGTTGGAATATTTCAGTAGTGTTTTGTCGTGGTTTACCTTGTCACTGTTACATTCTCTTAATGTTTCAAAGTTCATTTTGGACTTTTTTTTTCGTTGAAATGTAAGAGTTGAAATATTTCAGTAGCGTTTTATTGTGGTTTACCTTGTCACTGTTACATTTTCTTGATGTTTCAAAGTTCATTTTGGATTTTTTTCGTTGAAATGCAAGAGTTGGAATGTTACAGTAGTGTTTTCTCATGATTTACCTTGTTACTGTTACATTCTCTCGATGTTTCAAAGTTCATGTTGGATTTTTTTCGTTGAAATGTAAGAGTTGGAATATTTTAGTAGTTTTTAGCGGAAACGTGGCCAGCTGCCAAATCTATCCTCAGTGCCGTCGATGTCGCTCAGACGAAACATCTCCGAAGAATCGAAAGACTTCACTGGACTGACCTCGTTAGCAACCAGACTCTCCTATCACGTACGGCTCAAACTCCTTTCTCAACGCAGCTCACCCAGCGTACTGTTCGGTGGTACAGCCACCTCCTTCGCATGCCACGTGACGCCCCAGCACGGGTCGCATTTGACTTCGATCCACCCTACACGGATGGAAACGACCCAGAAGACGCCCACCCACTAGGTGGAAAGACAAAGCCGATGAAGTCCTCACCCAAGCCCACATCCCGGTGGAAGAAGCTGCGATCCTTGCAAGCGATAGGTCAACCTGGAGGCGCCTAGTCTCATCGTTCTCTACGCTGAACCCTCGGCAGGAGCCTTAAGTAAGTAAGTCAAGTTTCGTTGTGGTTTACCATGTCAATGTTACATTCTAAAGATGTTTCAAAGTTCATTTTGGATTTTTTTTTGTTGAAATGCAAGAGTTGGATTATTTTAGTAGTGTTTTCTCGTGGTTTACTATGTCACTGTTACATTCTCTAGACGTTTCAAAGTTTATTTTAGATCTTTTTCGTTGAAATGCTAGAGTTAGAATACTTCAGTAGTGTTTTTTCGTGGTTTACCATATCACTGTTACATTCTCTTGATGTTTCAAAGTTCATATGGATTTTTTTTTATTGAAATGCAAGAGTTGGAATATTTCAGTAGTGTTTTGTCGTGGTTTACCTTGTCACTATTACATTCTCTTGATGTTTCAAAGTTCATTTCGGATTTGTTTCTTTGAAATGCAAGAGTTGGAATATTTCAGTAGTGTTTTTTTGTGGTTTACCTTGTCACTGTCAGATTCTGAAGATGGTTCAAAGTTCAGTTTGGATTTTATTCGTTGAAATGCAAGAGTTGGAATATTACAGTAGTGTTTTCTCATGATTTACCTTGTTACTGTTACATTATCTCTATGTTTCAGAGTTCATTTTGTATCTTTTTCGTTAAAATTCAAGAGTTGGAATATTTCAGTAGTGTTTAGTAGTGGTTTACCTTGTCACTGTTACATTCTCTTGATGTTTCAAAGTTCATTTCGGATCCTTTTTCGTCAAAATGCAAGATTTGGAATATTTCAGTATTGTTTTGTCGTGGTTTACCATTTCACTGTTACATTCTCTTGATGTTTCATAGTTCATTTTAGATCTTTTTCCTTGAAATGCAAGAGTTGGAATATTTCAGTAGTGTTTTCTCATGGTTTACCATGTCACTGTTACATTCTCTCGATGTTTCAAAGTTCATTTTGGATCTTTTTCGTTGAAATACAAGATTTGGATTATTTCAGTAGTGTTTTCTCATGGTTTACCATGTCACTGTTACATTCTCATGTTGTTTCAATGTTCATTTTGGATCTTTTTCGTTGAAATACAAGAGTTGGATTATTTCAGTAGTGTTTTCTCATGGTTTACTATGTCACTATTACATTCTCTTGACGTTTCAAAGTTCATTTTAGATCTTTTTCGTTGAAATGCTAGAGTTGGAATACTTTAGTAGTGTTTTGTCGTGGTTTACCATGTCACTGTTACATTCTCTTGATCTTTCAAAGTTTATATGGATTTTTTTTTCATTGAAATCCAAGAGTTGGAATATTTCAGTAGTGTTTTGTTGTGGTTTACCTTATCACTGTTACATTCCGAAGATGGTTCAAAGTTCATTTTGGATTTTCTTCGTTGAAATGCAAGAGTTGGAATATTACAGTAGTGTTTCCTCATGATTTACCTTGTTACTGTTACATTATCTCGATGTTTCAAAGTTCATTTTGTATCTTTTTCGTTAAAATGCAAGAGTTGGAATATTTCAGTAGTGTTTTGTAGTGGTTTACCTTGTCAGTGTTACATTCTCTTGATGTTTCAAAGTTAATTTTGGATCCTTTTTGTTGAAATGCAAGAGTTGGAATATTTCAGTAGTGTTTTGTCGTGGTTTAGCTTGTCACTGTTACATTCTCTTGATGTTTCAATGTTCATTTTGAATCTTTATCATTGAAATGCAAGAGTTGGAATATTTCAGTAGTATTTTCTCGTGGTTTACCTTGTCACTGTTACATTCTCTTGATTTTTCAAAGTTCATTTTTGATTTTTTTTTTGAAATGTAGAGTTGGAATATTTCAGTAGTGTTTTCTCGTGGTTTACCATGTCACTGTTAAATTCTCTTGATGTTTCAAAGTTCATTTGGAGTTTTTTTTTCGTTGAAAAGCAAGAGTTGGAATATTTCAGTAGTGTTTTGTCGCGGTTTACCATATTACTGTTACATTCTTTTGATGTTTCAAAGTTCATTTTGGATTTTTTTTTGTCGAAATTTTTTTGTTGAAATGTAAGAGTTGGAATATTTCAGTAGTGCTCTGTCATGGTTTACCTTCTCACTGTTACATTCTCTTGATGTTTCACAGTTCATTTTGGAATTTATTTTCGTTGTATTGTATGAGTTGGAATATTTCAGTAGTGATTTGTCGTGGTTTACCATGTCACTGTTACATTCTCTTGATGTTTCAAGGTTCATTTTGGATTTTTTTTTCCTTGAAATGCAAGAGTTGAAATATTTCAGTAATGTTTTGTTGTGGTTTACCTTGTCACTGTTACATTCTCTTGATGTTTCAAAGTTCATTTTAGATTTTTTTCGTTGAAATGCAAGAGTTGGAATATTACAGTTGTGTTTTCTCATGATTTACCTTGTTACTGTTACATTCTCTCGATGTTTCAAAGTTCATGTTGGATTTTTTTCGTTGAAATGTAAGAGTTGGAATATTTTAGTAGTTTTTAGCGGAAACGTGGCCAGCTGCCAAATCTATCCTCAGTGCCGTCGATGTCGCTCAGACGAAACATCTCCGAAGAATCGAAAGACTTCACTGTACTGACCTCGTTAGCAACCAGACTCTCCTATCACGTACGGCTCAAACTCCTTTCTCAACGCAGCTCGCCCAGCGTACTGTTCGGTGGTACGGCCACCTCCTTCGCATGCCACGTGACGCCCCAGAACGGGTCGCATTTGACTTCGATCCACCCTACACGGATGGAAACGACCCAGAGGACGCCCACACACTAGGTGGAAAGACAAAGCCGATGAATTCCTCACCCAAGCCCACATCCCGGTGGAAGAAGCTGCGATCCTGGCAAGCGATAGGTCAACCTGGAGGCGCCTAGTCTCATCGTTCTCTACGCTGAACCCTCGGCAGGAGCCTTAAGTAAGTAAGTCAAGTTTCGTTGTGGTTTACCATGTCAATGTTACATTCTAAAGATGTTTCAAAGTTCATTTTGGATTTTTTTTTTGTTGAAATGCAAGAGTTGGATTATTTTAGTAGTGTTTTCTCGTGGTTTACTATGTCACTGTTACATTCTCTTGATGTTTCAAAGTTCATTTTAGATCTTTTTCGTTAAAATGCAAGAGTTGGAATACTTCAGTAGTGTTTTCTCATGGTTTACGATGTCAGTGTTACATTCTCTTGATGTTTCAATGTTCATATCGATTTTTTTTTATTGAAATGCAAGCGTTGGAATATTTCAGTAGTGTTTTGTCGTGGTTTACCTTGTCACTGTTACATTCTCTTGATGTTTCAAAGTTCATTTTGGATTTTTTTTTCATTGAAATGCAAGAGTTGGAATATTTCAGTAGTGTTTTTTTGTGGTTTACCTTGTCACTGTCAGATTCTGAAGATGGTTCAAAGTTCAGTTTGGATTTTCTTCGTTGAAATGCAAGAGTTGGAATATTACAGTAGTGTTTTCTCATGATTTACCATGTTACTGTTACATTATCTCTATGTTTCAGAGTTCATTTTGTATCTTTTTCGTTAAAATTCAAGAGTTGGAATATTTCAGTAGTGTTTAGTAGTGGTTTACCTTGTCACTGTTACATTCTCTTGATGTTTCAAAGTTCATTTCGGATCCTTTTTCGTCAAAATGCAAGATTTGGAATATTTCAGTATTGTTTTGTCGTGGTTTACCATTTCACTGTTACATTCTCTTGACGTTTCATAGTTCATTTTTGATCTTTTTCGTTGAAACGCAAGAGTTGGAATATTTCAGTAGTGTTTTCTCATGGTTTACCATGTCACTGTTACATTCTCTTGACATTTCAAAGTTCATTTTGGATCTTTTTAGTTGAAATACAAGAGTTGGATTATTTCAGTAGTGTTATCTCATGGTTTACCTTTTCACTGTTACATTCTCATGTTGTTTCAATGTTCATTTTGGATCTTTTTCGTTGAAATACAATAGTTGGATTATTTCAGTAGTGTTTTCTCATGGTTTACTATGTCACTATTACATTCTCTTGACGTTTCAAAGTTCATTTTAGATCTTTTTCGTTGAAATGCTAGAGTTGGAATACTTTAGTAGTGTTTTGTCGTGGTTTACCATGTCACTGTTACATTCTCTTGATCTTTCAAAGTTTATATGGATTTTTTTTTCATTGAAATCCAAGAGTTGGAATATTTCAGTAGTGTTTTGTTGTGGTTTACCTTATCAATGTTACATTCCGAAGATGGTTCAAAGTTCATTTTGGATTTTCTTCGTTGAAATGCAAGAGTTGGAATATTACAGTAGTGTTTTCTCATGATTTACCTTGTTACTGTTACATTATCTCGATGTCTCAAAGTTCATTTTGTATCTTTTTCGTTGAAATGCAAGAGTTGGATTATTTCAGTAGTGTTTCGTCGTGGTTTACCTTGTCACTGTTACATTCTCTTGACGTTTCAATGTTCATTTTGGATCATTTTTGTTGAAATGCAAGAGTTGGAATATTTCAGTAGTGTTTTCTCGTGGTTAAGCTTGTCACTGTTACATTCTCTTGATGTTTCAAAGTTCATTTTGAATCTTTTTCATTGAAATGCAAGAGTTGGAATATTTCAGTAGTATTTTCTCGTGGTTTACCTTGTCACCGTTACATTCTCTTGATGTTTCAAAGTTTATTTTAGATTTTTTTTTTGAAATGTAAGAGTTGGAATATTTCAGTAGTGTTTTCTAGTGGTTTAACATGTCACTGTTAAATTCTCTTGATTTTTCAAAGTTCATTTGGATTTTTTTTTCGTTGAAATGCAAGAGTTGGAATATTTCAGTAGTGTTTTCTCGTGGTTTGCCATATCACTGTTACATTCTTTTGATGTTTCAAAGTTCATTTTGGATTTTTTTTTGTCGAAATTTTTTTTTGTTGAAATGTAAGAGTTGGAATATTTCAGTAGTGTTCTGTCATGGTTTACCTTCTCACTGTTACATTCTCTTGATGTTTCAAAGTTCATGTTGGAATTTATTTTTGTTGTATTGTATGAGTTGGAATATTTCAGTAGTGATTTGTCGTGGTTTACCATGTCACTGTTACATTCTCTTGATGTTTCAAGGTTCATTTTGGATTTTTTTTTTCCTTGAAATGCAAGAGTTGAAATATTTCAGTAGTGTTTTGTTGTGGTTTACCTTGTCACTGTTACATTTTCTTGATGTTTCAAAGTTCATTTTGGATTCTTTTCGTTGAAATGCAAGAGTTGGAATATTTCAGTAGTGTTTTGTCGTGGTCTTCCATATAACTGTTACATTCTCTTGATATTTCAAAGTTCATGTTATTTTTTTTCATTGAAATGCAAGAGCTGGATTATTTCAGTAGTGTTTTGTCGTGGTTTACAATGTCACTGTTACATTCTCTTGATGTTTCAAAGTTCATTTTGGATCCTTTTCGTTGAAATGCAAGAGTTGGAATATTTCAGTAGTGTTTTGTCGTGGTTTACCATATCACTGTTACATTCGCTTGATGTTTCAAAGTTCATTTTGAATCCTTTTCGTT
The DNA here is from genome assembly GCF_049724085.1 of Artemia sp. Qi Xiang Cuo. Classification (NCBI taxonomy): domain Eukaryota; kingdom Metazoa; phylum Arthropoda; class Branchiopoda; order Anostraca; family Artemiidae; genus Artemia; species Artemia sp. Qi Xiang Cuo. The sequence continues at coordinate 735,322 of NW_028300811.1, forward strand.
GAAATGCAAGAGTTGGAATATTTCAGTAGTGTTTACTCGTGGTTTACCTTGTCACTTTTACATTCTCTTGAAGTTTCAAAGTTCACTTTGGATATTTTTTTCAATTTTTTTTTTGTTGAAATGCAAGAGTTGAAATATTTTAGTAGTGTTTTGTCATGGTATACCTTCTCACTGTTACATTCTCTTGATGTTTCAAAGTTCATTTTGGATTTTTTTTCGTTGAAATGCAAGAGTTGGAATATTTTAGTAGTGTTTTGTTTTGGTTTACCTTGTCACTGTTACATTCTCTTGATGTTTAAAAGTTCATTATGGATCTTTTTCGTTGAAATGCAAGAGTTGGATTATATCAGTAGTGTTTTGTCGAGGTTTACCATTTCACTGTTACATTCTCTTGATGTTTCAAAGTTCATTTTGAATTTTTTTTGTTGAAATGTAAGAGTTGGAAAATTTCAGTAGTGTTTTCTCATGGTTTACAATATCACTGTTACATTCTCTTGATATTTCAAAGTTTATATGATTTTTTTTTTCATTGAAATGCAAGAGTTAGATTATTTCAGTAGTGTTTTCTCGTGGTTTATAAAGTCATTGTTACATTCTCTTTATGTTTCAAAGCTCATTTTGGATCTTTTTCATTGAAATGCAAGAGTTGCAATATTTCAGTAGTGTTTTGTAGGAGTATACCTTGTCACTCTTACATTCTCTTGATGTTTCAAAGTTCATTTTGGATCCTTTTCGTAGAAATGCATGAATTGGATTATTTTAGTAGTGTTTTGTCGTGGTTTACCATGTCACTGTTACATTCTCTTGATGTTTCAAAGTTCATTTTGAATCTTTTTCATTGAAATGCAAGACTTGTATTAGTTCAGTAGTTATTTGTCGTGGTTTACCTTGTCACTGTTGTATTCTCTTGATGTTTCAAAGTTCATTTTAGATTTTTTTTTTGTTGAAATGCAAGAGTTGGAATGTTACAGTAGTGTTTTCTCATGATTTACCTTGTTACTGTTACATTCTCTCGATGTTTCAAAGTTCATGTTGGATGTTTTCGTTGAAATGCAAGAGTTGGAATATTTCAGTAGTGTTTTGTTGTGCTTTACCATTTCACCGTTACATTCTGAAGATGTTTCAAAGTTCATTTTGGATTTTTTTTTCGTTGATATGCAAGAGTTGGAATATTTCGGTAGTGTTTTGTCGTGGTTTACCAAGTCACTGTTACATTCTAGAGATATTTCAAAGTTCATTTTGAATTTTTTTTTTTTTGAAATGTAAAGGTTGAAATATTTCAGTAGTGTTTTCTCGTGGTTTACCATGTCACTGTTACATTCTCTTGATGTTTCAAAGTTCATTATGGATCTTTTTCGTTGAAATGCAAGAATTGGAATATTTCAGTAGTGTTTTGTCGTGGTCTTCCATATTACTGTTTCATTCTCTTGATATTTCAAAGTTCATATGATTTTTTTTCCTTGAAATGCAAGAGCTGGATTATTTCAGTAGTGTTTTGTCGTGGTTTACAATGTCACTGTTACATTCTCTTGATGTTTCAAAGTTCATTTTGGATCTTTTTCGTGGAAATTTAAGAGTTGGAATATTTCAGTAGTGTTTTCTAGTGGTTTATCTTGTCACTGTTACATTCTCTTGACGTTTAAAAGTTCATTTTGGATTCTTTTCGTTGAAATGCAAGAGTTGGAATATTTCAGTAGTGTTTCGTCGTGGTTTACCATTTCACTGTTACATTCTCTTGATGTTTCAAAGTTCATTTTGGATCTTTTTCATTGAAATGCAAGAGTTGGATTATTTCAGTAGTGTTTACTCGTGGTTTACCTTGTCACTTTTACATTCTCTTGAAGTTTCAAAGTTCACTTTGGATATTTTTTTTTCTATTTTTTTTTTGTTGAAATGTAACAGTTGAAATATTTTAGTAGTGTTTTGTCATGGTATACCTTCTCACTGTTACATTCTCTTGATGTTTCAAAGTTCATTTTGGATTTTTTTTCGTTGAAATGCAAGAGTTGGAATATTTTAGTAGTGTTTTGTTTTGGTTTACCTTGTCACTGTTACATTCTCTTGATGTTTCAAAGTTCATTATGGATCTTTTTCGTTGAAATGCAAGAGTTGGATTATATCAGTAGTGTTTTGTCGAGGTTTACCATTTCACTGTTACATTCTCTTGATGTTTCAAAGTTCATTTTGAATTTTTTTTGTTGAAATGTAAGAGTTGGAAAATTTCAGTAGTGTTTTCTCATGGTTTACAATATCACTGTTACATTCTCTTGATATTTCAAAGTTTATATGAATTTTTTTTTCATTGAAATGCAAGAGTTAGATTATTTCAGTAGTGTTTTCTCGTGGTTTACAAAGTCATTGTTACATTCTCTTTATGTTTCAAAGCTCATTTTGGATCTTTTTCATTGAAATGCAAGAGTTGCAATATTTCAGTAGTGTTTTGTAGGAGTATACCTTGTCACTCTTACATTCTCTTGATGTTTCAAAGTTCATTTTGGATCCTTTTCGTCGAAATGCATGAATTGGATTATTTCAGTAGTGTTTTGTCGTGGTTTCCCATTTCACAGTTAAGGTCTCTTGATGTTTCGAAGTTCATTTTGAATCTTTTTCATTGAAATGCAGGGTTGGAATATTTCAGTAGTGTTTTATCGTGGTTTACCTTGTCTCTGTTACATTCTTTTTATGTTTCAAAGTTCATTTTAGATTTTTTTTGTTGAAATTTAAGAGCTGGAATATTTCAGTAGTGTTTTCTCGTGGTTTACCATGTCACTGTTACATTCTCTTGATGTTTCAAAGTTCATTTTGGATTTTTTTTTCGAAATTTTTTTTGTGAAATGTAAGAGTTGGAATATTTCAGTAGTGTTTTGTCATGGTTTCTCTTCTCACTGTTACATTCTCTGGATGTTTCAAAGTTCATTTTGGATTTTTTTCGTTGAAATGCAAGAGTTGGAATATTACAGTAGTGTTTTCTCATGATTTACCTTGTTACTGTTACATTTTCTCGATGTTTCAAAGTTTGTTTTGGATTTTTTTCGTTGAAATGCAAGAGTTGGAATATTTCAGTAGTGTTTTGTTGTGGTTTACCATTTCACTCTTACATTCTGAAGATGTTTCAAATATTTCAAATATTTCAGTAGTGTTTTCTCGTGGTTTACCGAGTTACTGTTACATTGTCTTGATACTAAAAAGTTCATTATGGATCTTTCTCGTTTAAATGCAAGAGTTTGAATATTTCAGTAGTGTTTTGTCATGGTTTACAATATCACTGTTACATTCTCTTGATATTTCAAAGTTTATATGATTTTTTTTCATTGAAATGCAAGAGTTAGATTATTTCAGTAGTGTTTTCTCGTGGTTTAAAAAGTCATTGTTACATTCTCTTTATGTTTCAAAGTTCATTTTGGATCTCTTTCATTGAAATGCAAGAGTTGCAATATTTCAGTAGTGTTTTGTAGGAGTATACCTTGTCACTCTTACATTCTCTTGATGTTTCAAAGTTCATTTTGGATCCTTTTCGTCGAAATGCATGACTTGAAAGATTTCAGTAGTTTTTTCTAGTGGTTTACCATGTCACTGTTACGTTCTCTTGATGTTTCGAAGTTCATTTTGAATCTTTTTCATTGAAATGCAGGGTTGGAATATTTCAGTAGTGTTTTATCGTGGTTTACCTTGTCACTGTTACATTCTCTTGATGTTTCAAAGTTCATTTTAGATTTTTTTGTTGTTGAAATGTAAGAGCTGGAATATTTCAGTAGTGTTTTCTCGTGGTTTACCATGTCACTGTTACATTATCTTGATGTTTCAAAGTTCATATGGATTTTTTTTTTCGTTGAAATACAAGAGTTGGAAGATTTCAGTAGTGTTTTGTCGTGGTTTACCTTCTCACTGTTACATTTTCTTGATGTTTCAAAGTTCATTTTTGATTTTTTTTTCGAAATATTTTTGTGAAATGTAAGAGTTGGAATATTTCAGTAGTGTTTTGTCATGGTTTCTCTTCTCACTGTTACATTCTCTGGATGTTTTAAAGTTCATTTTGGATTTTTTTCGTTGAAATGCAAGAGTTGGAATATTTCAGTAGTGTTTTATTGTGGTTTACCATTTCACTCTTACATTCTGAAGATGTTTCAAATATTTCAAATATTTCAGTAGTGTTTTATGGTGGTTTACCATGTCACTGTTACATTGTCTTGATACTAAAAAGCTCATTATGGATCTTTTTCGTTTAAATGCAAGAGTTAGATTATTTCAGTAGTGTTTTGTTGTGGTTTACCATGTCACTGTTACATCCTCTTGATGTTTCAAAGATCATTATGGATCTTTTTTGTTGAAAAGCAAGAGTTGGATTATTTCAGTAGTTGTTTATTGTGGTTTACCATGTCACTGTTACATTCTCTTGATGTTTCAAAGTTCATTTTGGATCCCTTTTGTTTAAATTCAAGAGTTGGAGTATTTCAGTAGTGATTTGTCGTGGTTTACCATTTCAATGTTACATTCTCTTGATGTTTCAAAGTTCATTTTGAATCTTTTTCATTTAAATGCAAGAGTTGGAATATTTCAGTGGTGTTTTCTCGTGGTTTACCATATCATTGTTACATTCTCTTGATGTTTCAAAGTTCATTTTGGATCTTTTGCTTTGAAACGCAAGAGTTGGAATATTTCATTAGGGTTTTCTCATGGTTTACCATGTCACTGTTACATTCTCTTGACGTTTCAAAGTTCATTTTGGATCTTTTTCATTGATTAAATAAAAAAAAACAAGTTTTTTAAACTGAAAGTAAGGAGCGACATTAAAACTTAAAACGAACAGAAATTATTCTGTATATGAAAGAGACTGTCCCCTCCGCAACGCCTCGCGCTTTACGCTAAAGTTTGTCTCTGTCTCACAACTTTATTTTTTAAAAAAATAAAAAAATTTATCGTAAAAAGAGAGGCGTTGAGGAGGTGACAGTCCCTTTCATATACGGAAAAATTTCTGTTCGTTTTAATTTTGAATATAACTCATTATTTTCAGTTAAAAAAATTTTGGATCTTTTTGGTTAGATGAAGGTTTTGACCTTGGCTCACCGTACATGAATAATTAAAGAACAATATGAATATCAGTTTAATTTTCTTTGGTTAAATGGTTTTCTCGAAACATGTTTAATTTTATTTATGAACGTTTTTATTAGTAATAAATATACGAAACTTACGAATTAACTTACGTAACGAACTTCTATATTCATATATTTTTAATACAATTATTAGGGGGTTCGCCCACTAGTCAATACCTTGCTCTTTAAGCGAAACTTCAAATTTTGTTCCAATTCTTTATAAATGACCGGTTAATCACAAAGGCCGTTAATTAGAATAAATAGCTCTTATGAAAGTACTAAAAAATCTTTGGCTTAAAGAGCGAGGCATTGACTACGGGGTGAACCCAATTATATATGTAATATTTTCTGTTCGTTTAAAGTGTCGATGTTGCTGCTGTTGTAGTTGAAATACTTGTTTTTTTATATTAAATTTATGATCTTTTTTTAAATAATGCTGGGAAGTCCTGCGTCCCCTTCATAGCAATGTCCCTTCCCCCATGAAAACTTCCTTCATGGAAAGATCCTCCCACATAACCCCTGACCCACCCCCCCCCACTACCAGGAAAAATTTCCCCTGAAAACGTCTGTGTACTTCCAAATAACCAATACTATATGTTAACATTGGGTAATGTTCATAATTTTCAGCCCTCCCCCCGGGAATTTCGGAGGATTAAGTCATCCTAAAAGAAATAATTATTATATTTTCGAACATGATAAACAAAATGGCTATCTCAAAATTTTGATCAGGTGGCTTAGGGAAAACAACGAGCGTGAGAGAGGGGCCTAGGTGCCCTCCATTTTTTTGGCCACTTAAAAAGGGCACCAGAACTTTTAATTTCCATTCCAATGAGCCCTTCCACGATACTCTAGGACAACTGGTTCGATACGATCACCCCTGGGAAAAAAAAAAAAAAAAAAAAAAAAAAAAATAAACACGCACCCGTGATCTTTCTTTTGGCAAAAAATGCAAAATTCCACATTTTTGTAGATGGGAGCTTGAAACCTCTACTGTAGGGTTCTCTGATACGCGGAATATGATGGTGTGATTTTCATTAAGGTTCTATAACTTTTAGGGTGTCTTTCCCCCCTTTTTCGAAAATCAGCCAAATTTTCTCAGGCGCCTAACTTTGATGAGTAGGATTAAACTTGATGAAACTTATATATTTGAAATTAGCATTAAAATGTAATTCTTTTGATGTATCTATTTGTATCAAAATACCGTTTTCTAGAGTTTCGGTTACCATTGAGCCGGGTCGCTCCTTACTTACAGTTCGTTACCACGAACTGTTTGAAATGCAAGAGTTGGATTATTTCTGTAGTGTTTTGTCTTGGTTTACCATTTCACTGTTACATTCTCTTGACATTTCAAAGTTCATTATGGATCTTTATCGTTGAAATGCAAGAGTTGGATTATTTCAGTAGTTTTTTGTTATTGTTTACCATGTCACTGTTACATTCTCTTGATGTTTCAAAGTTCATTTTAGATCTTTTTCGTTGAAATGCAAGAGTTGGAATATTTCAATAGTGTTTTGTTGTGGTTTACCATGTCACTGTTACATTCTCTTGATGTTTCAAAGTTCATTTTAGATCTTTTTCGTTGAAATGCAAGAATTGGAATATTTCAGTAGTGTTTTCTCATGGTTTACCATGGCACTGTTACATTCTCTTGACGTTTCAAAGTTAATTTTGGATCTTTTTCTTTGAAATGCAAGAGTTTGATTATTTCAGTAGTGTTTTCTCATGGATTACCTTGTCACTGTTACATTCTCATGTTGTTTCAAAGTTCATTTTGGATCTTTTTCGCTGAAATGCAAGAGTTGGATTATTTCTGTAGTGTTTTCTCATGGTTTACCATGTCACTGTTACATTTTCTTGACGTTTCAAAGTTCATTTTAGATCTTTTTCGTTGAAATGCTAGAGTTGGAATACTTCAGTAGTGTTTTGTCGTGGTTTACCGTATCACTGTTACATTCTCTTGATGTTTCAAAGTTCATTTTGGATTTTTTTTTTCATTGAAATGCAAGAGTTGGAATATTTGAGTAGTATTTTTTTGTAGTCTACTTTGTCACTGTTACATTCTGAAGATGTTTCAAAGTTCATTTTGGATTTTTTTTTCGTTGAAATGCAAGAGTTGGAATATTTCAGTAGTGTTTTGTCGTGGTTTACGAAGTCAGTCTTACATTCTAAAGATATTTCAAAGTTCATTTTGAATTTTTTTTTGTTGAAATGCAAGAGTTGGATTATTTCAGTAGTGTTTTGTTGTGGTTTACCATGTCACTGTTACATTCTCTTCATGTTTCAAAGTTCATTTAGATTTTATTTTTCGTTCAAATGCAAGAGTTGAATTATTTCACTAGTGTTTTGTCGTGGTTTACCATGTCACTGTTAAATTCTCTTGATGTTTCAAAATTCATTTGAGATCCTTTTCGTTGAAATGCAAGATTTGGATTATTTCAGTAGTGTTTTGTCGTGGTTTACCATGTCACTGTTACATGCTATTGATATTTAAAAGTTCATTTTGGATCTTTTTCGTTGAAATGCAAGAGTTGGAATATTTCAGTAGTGTTTTGTCGTGGTTTACCATGTCACTGTTACATTCTAAAGATGTTTCAAAGTTCATTATGGATTTTTTTCGTTGAAATGCAAGAGTTGGATTATTTCAGTAGTGTTTTCTCATGGATTACCTTGACAATGTTCAAAGTTCATTCTCTTGTTATTTCAAAGTTCATTTTGGATTTTTTTTTTCGTTGAAATGCAAGATTTGGAATATTTCAGTAGTGTTTTGTCATGGTTTACCATGCCACTGTTACATTCTCATGTTGTTTCAAAGTTCATTTTGGATCTTTTTCGTTGAAATGCAAGAGTTGAATTTATTTCAGTAGTGTTTTGTCATGGTTTACCATGTCACTGTTACATTCTCTTGACGTTTCAAAGTTCATTTTAGATCTTTTTCGTTAAAATGCAAAAGTTGGAATATATCAGTAGTGTTTTATCGTGGTTTACCATGTCACTGTTACATTTTCTTGATGTTTCAAAGTTCATTTTGGATTTTTTCTTCATTGAAAAGCAAGAGTTGGAATATTTCACTTGTGTTTTGTCGTGGTTTACCATGTCACTGTTACATTCTCTTGATGTTTCAAAGTTCATTTTGTTTTTTTTTTAGTTGAAATGCAAGGGTTGGAATATTTCAGTAGTGTTTTGTCGTGGTTTACCAAGTCACTGTTACATTCTTTTGATGTTTCAAAGTTCATTTTGGATTTAATTCCTTGAAGTATACGAGTTGAAATATTTCAGTAGTGTTTTGTCATGGTTTACCTTGTCAGTATTACATTCTCTTAATGTTTCAAAGTTCATTTAGGATTTTTTTTTTCGTTGTAATGTAAGAGTTGGAATATTTCAGTAGTGTTTTATCATGGTTTACCTTGTCACTGTTACATTCTGTTTCTTGATGTTTCAAAGTTCATTTTGGATTTTTTTCGTTGAAATGTAAAAGTTGGTATATTTCAGTAGTGTTTTGTCGTGGTTTACAGTGTCACTGTTATACTTTTAGGAAATTTCAAAGTTCTATTTGGATTTTTTCGTTCAAATTTATGAGTTGGAATATTTCAGTAGTATTTTTTTCGTGATTTACCTTGTCACTATTATATTTTCATGATATTTCAAAGTTCATTTTGGATTTTTTTTGTTGAAGTTTACCTTGTCACTGTTACATTCTCTTGATATTTCAAAGTTCATAGTGAGAAAGATACGTAAAAAGTTGGGTTAATTTAGGTTGGGCTGGGTTAGGTTAGGTTAGCCTATGTACACGCACGTACATAGGATAACCTAACCTAACCTAAATTAACCCAACTTTTTGCGTATCTCTCTCACTATGAACTTTGAAATATCAAGGGAATGTAACAGTGACAAGGTAAACCATGATAAAACACTACTGAAATAGTCCAACCCTTACATTACAACGAAAAAAAAATCCTAAATGAACATTGAAACATTAAGAGAATGTAAGAATGACAAGGTAAACCATGACAAAACAATACTAAAATATTCCAACTCGTATATTTCAAGGAATGAAATGCAAAATGAACTTTGAAACATCAAGTGAATGTAACAGTGACAAGGTAAACCACGACGAAACACTACTGAAATATTCCAACTCTTACATTTCGACGAAAATAAAAATTCAAAATGAACTTTGAAATATCTTTAGAATGTAACGGTGACTTGGTAAACCACGAAAAAACACTACTGAAATATTCTAACTCTTACATTTCAACGAAAAAAAAATCCAAAATGAACTTTAAAACATTAAGAGAATGTAAGAGTGTCAAGGTAAACCCCGATAAAACACTACTGAAATATTCCAACTCTTGTATTTCAACGAAAAAATCCAAAATGAACTTTGAAATATCAAGAGAATGTAACATTGACAAGGTAAACCACGACAAAACACTGGTGAAATATTCCAACTCTTGCATTTCAATGAAGAAAAAATCCAAAATGAACTTTGAAACATCAAGAGAATGTAACACTGACATGGTAAACAATGACAAAACACTACTGAAATATTCCAACTCTTGCATTTCAACGAAAAAGATCTAAAATGAACTTTGAAACGTCAATAGAATGTAACAGTGACAATGTAAACCCTGAGAAAAACACTACTGATATATTTCAACTCTTGCATTTCAACAAAAAAGATCCAAAATGAACTTTGAAACAACATGAGAATATAACAGTGACAAGGTAAACCATGACGAAACACTACTGAAATATTCCAACCCTTGCATTTCAACGAACAAAAATCCAAAATGAACTTTGAAACAACAAGAGAATATAACAGTGACAATGTAAGTCATGAGCAAACACTACTGAAATAATACAAATCTTGCATTTCAACGAAACAAATTCAAAATGAACTTTGAAATATCTTTAGAATGTAAAAGTGACATGATAAACTACGAGAAAACACTACTGAAATATTCCAACTCTTGCACTTCAACGATAAAGGTCCAAAATGAACTTTGAAACGTCAAGAGAATGTAACAGTGACATGGCAAACCATGACAAAACACTAGTGAAATATTCCAACTCTTGCATTTCAACGAAAAGGATCTAAAATGAACTTTGAAACTTCAAGAGAATGTAACAGTGACATGGTAAACCATGACAAAACACTAGTGAAATAATTCAACTCTTGCGTTTCAACGAAAAAAATAATCTAAATGAACTTTGAAACATCAAGAAAATGTAACAGTGAAATGGTAAACCACAACAAAACACTACTGAATAATCCAACTCTTGCATTTCAACGAAAAAAAAAATCAAAATGAACTTTGAAATATCTTTAGAATGTAACAGTGACTTGGTAAACCACGACAAAACACTACTGAAATATTCCAACTCTTGCATTTCAACGTAAAAAATCCAAAATGAACTTTGAAACATCTTCAGAATGTAACAGTGACAAGATAAACCACAAGAAAACACTACTGAAATATTCCAACTCTTGCATTTCAATAATAAAAAAATCCTAAATGAACTTTGAAACATCAAGAGCATTTAACAGTGACAAGGTAAACCACGACAAAACACTACTGAAATATTCCAACTCTTGCATTTCAACGAAAAAAAAAATCCATATGAACTTTGAAACATCAAGACAATGTAACAGTGACATGTTAAACCATGACAAAACACTACTGAAATAGTCCAACTCTTGCATTTAAACGAAAAATATCTAAAATGAACTTTTAAACATGACAGGAATATAACAGTGATAAGTTAATCCATGAGAAAACACTACTAAAACAACCCGTATTTTGCATTACAACGTAAAAGATCCAAATAACCTTTGAAACATAAATATAATGTTAAACTGATATTGTATGCACCGAGAAGACACTACTAAAATAATCAAACTCTTGTATTTCAACAAAAAATATCCAAAATGAACTTTGAAACATTAAGAGAATGTAACAGTGAAATGGTAAACCACGAGAAAACACTACTGAAATATTCCAACTCTTGCATTTCAACGAAAAAGATCCAAAATGAACTTTGAAACGTCAAGAGAATGTAACAGTGACATGGTAAACCATGACGAAACACTACTGAAATAATGAAACTCTTGCATTTCAATGGAAAAGATTCAAAATGAACTTTGAAACATCATGAGAATGTAAAAGTGACAAGGTAAACCACGACAAATCACTACTGAAATATTCCAACTCTTGCATTTCAATGAAAAAGATTGAAAATGAACTTTGAAACATCAAAAGAATGTAACAGTGAAATGGTAAACCACGACAAAACACTACTAAAATAATCCAATTCATGCATTTCAACGAAAAGGATCCGAAATGAACTTTGAAACATCAAGAGAATGTAACAGTGACAAGGTAAACCACGACAAAACACTACTGAAATATTCCAACTCTTGCATTTCAACTAAAAAGATCCAAAATGAACTTTGAAACATCAAGAGAATGTAATAGTGACAAGGTAAACCACTAGAAAACACTACTGAAATATTCCAATTCTTACATTTCAATGAAAAAGATTCAAAATGAACTTTGAATTGTCAAGAGAATGTAACAGTGACATGGTAAACCATGAGAAAACACTACTGAAATAATCCATCTCTTGCATTTCAACGAAAAAGATCCAAAATGAACTTTGAAACGTCAAGAGAATGTAACAGTGACATGGTAAACCATGACAAAACACTACTGAAATATTCCAACTCTTGCATTTCAAAGAAAAAGATTCAAAATGAACTTTGAAACTTCAAGAGAATGTAACAGTGACATGGTAAACCACGACAAATCACTACTGAAATATTCCAACTCTTGCATTTCAATGAAAAAGATTGACCATGAACTTTGAAACATCAAAAGAATGTAACAGTGAAATGGTAAACCACGACAAAACACTACTAAAATAATCCAATTCATGCATTTCAACGAAAAGGATCCGAAATGAACTTTGAAACATCAAGAGAATGTAACAGTGACAAGGTAAACCCCGACAAAACACTACTGAAATATTCCAACTCTTGCATTTCAACAAAAAATATTCAAAATGAACTTTGAAACATCAAGAGAATGTAATAGTGACAAAGTAAACCGCGACAAAACACTACTGAAATATTCCAATTCTTACATTTCAATGAAAAAGATTCAAAATGAACTTTGAAAAATCAAGAGAATGTTACAGTGACATGGTAAACCACGACAAAACACTACTGAAATAATCCAAGTCATGCATTTCAACGAAAAGGATCCAAAATGAACTTTGAAACATCAAGAGAATGTAACAGTGACAAGGTAAACCACGACAAAACACTACTGAAATATTCCAACTCTTGCTTTTCAATGAAAAGGATCCAAAATGAACTTTGAAACGTCAAGAGAATGTAACAGTGACATGGTAAGCCACTCCGAAACACTACTGAAATGCTCTAACTCTTGCATTTCAATGGAAAGCATCCAAAATGAACTTTGAAACGTTACGAAAGTGTAACAGTGACATGGTAAACCACAACAAAACACTACTAAATTATTCCAAATCTTGCATTTCAATGAAAATAAAATCCATATGAACTTTGAAACAACAAGAGAATGTAAAGAGTGACAAGGTAAACCACGACAAAACACTACTGAAATATTCCAACTCTTGTATTTCAACGAAAAAAATCTAAAATGAACTTTGAAATAACAAGAGAATGTAACAGTGACAAGGTAAACCACGGAAAAACACTACTGAAATAATCTAACTCATGCATTTCAACGAAAAAGATCCAAATTGAATTTTGAAACATCAAGAGAATGTAATAGTGACAAGGTAAACCGCGAGAAAATACTACTGAAATATTCCAACTCTTGCATTTCAACGAAAAAGATCTAAAATGAACTTTAAAACATCAAGAGAATATAACAGTGATATGGTAAACCACGACAAAACACTACTGAAATATTCCAACTCTTGCATTTCAACGAAAAAGATCCAAAATGAATTTTGAAACATCAAAACACATGTGCGCAAAAAAAAAGTATAAAAAAATGGGGGGAGGGGAGGGGAGGGGGAGAAGGGGAGGGGGAGAAGGGGAGGGGGAGGAGAGGAAGGAGGAGGAGAGGAGGGGTAGGGAGTGAAGGGGGTGGGGAGGGGGAAGGGAGGGGGAGTTTGCCCCTTTAAGGGGATCGGGGGTCTTTGGGGGGAAGGGCCCCTTTGAGGCCCGAGGGGATGGGGCCCTTTGGGGTTGGGGTAGGGGACCTCAACACTGTTCAAATGGAACTTGTGTATTATAACGACCACAGAGTTTCTCCCCAAATCATCTTGTAAAATGTCTCAAACTGTTTCGCCTAAATCATCTTCTAAAATGTCTCAAACTGTTTCGCCCAAATATTCTCCTAAAAGTAATTTCTGCGTGTTCCTTTGTTTCAGCATCCCTGCGCTGTCACATTTGAAATTCCCAGGGCACCATTTCCTGCGTAAAATATATTCAATCTGTCTTCATCTCTAAGGTGTTCCTAGCTACACTATTAAGGTTTCGAAAGAATATTAATTCATCTTTCAGACCTAAAGAATTTTAAATTACATATTGCATATACACTGCAAACTAAATGCTTCATCTCTTCCCCTAAGTGAAGCCTTATGCATTCCCCACCTAGAAACATCTTAAATCTATGTTATCCAAGAGATGAAATCAAGAATCAAGTTGCATTATTAAGACTTCTAAAGAATATTAATTACTGAATTTATCGCTAAGACCAGGGAAGCCATATTTAAAAATGGAATCCCTCATGATACAATTCCCCGTCAGATTATGTAAATCAATTTCTCAGAAATTCCCTCCCCTTTTTGGATGAATACATTGCCCCGTTAGAATTCAGTGCGCATGTGCAAATGGAGTCAATAGACTTAGAAACAACAAACAAATTGACATTGAAAAATGTGCTTTAAAGGTACCAAATAGTATCTTTCTTATCCGGCAATGTTGTAAGCTTCTCTCAGTATTCTATGCCCATATATGGTATGGGGTCCTGAGTCGATAGGTCATCCCTACTGACGGTGAGCCAGATTTACCGGTATTATTTGAAAAACGAACAGAAATTATGCCATATATGAAGGGTTGCCCCCTCCTCAATACCGAATTCTTTAAGCTAAAGTTTGAATGTTTACTAAAATTGAAACACAGGGGCTGTTTAATTAGAATAGGAAGCTTCTTTAAAAGTACTAATAGCTTTAGCGCAAAGAGCCAATTTTTGAGGAGTGGGCGACCCTTCATATCCAGAGCAAGTTTTCCAAAATTAATATGCAAATTGTGCTTTAATTTTTCATGCCCGGTGAGCCAAAAAAGAACCTGTATTAGTTTAAAAATGTTCAGACATTGAATGAAAAACTATTTTTTTTAACGGAAAGTAATGAGTGACAATAAAACTTAAAACACCCAGCAATTGTTCTGCATATGAAAAAGGCTGTCCCCTCCCCATCGCCTCGCTCTTTACGCTCAAGTTTGACTCAGTTTTACCACTCTAATTTTTAAAATAATAAAAAACTTTAGCGTAAAGAGCGAGGCGTTGAGGAAGGGACAGCCCCTTTCATATACGGAATAATTGCTGTTCGTTTTAAATTTTAATGTTGCTCCTTTATCTCAGTTTAAAAAAAACTTCTTTTTTTTAATTTCATAAAGACGATACTTCTGTTAAAATATGAAGAACCGTTTATATTGCAATTGTATCTGTCTGTCTTATATGCAAAGTAACACTAGAGACGAAAATTAAAGAACAAGAGAGAAGTGAAGAATTATGGTATACAAAGTAATATTTGGCAGAGATAGTCACCAGTGATAAATCAATAGGGGTGGCACCATGATTAGATGATTTTTGGGGATTCGGGGAACCAATATTTTTTTTGGGTGACACGTAGATTTTTGGGGAAATCCCCGAAAATTCTGGGATAGTGTAAGCCCTGTTTGATTTCTAATCAGGATTATAGTTTTCTATAATCCTAGAATTATAGGGAGACATAATTAGTTGGTGTATTTTTACTAGTTGTTTTATACATGTTAAATAGGCTGTGAAGTAATAATTCTTGTCCGTTTTTAGTTTCAACTTCACTCTTTACTTTACCACGAAATTTTTTTTTTTTTTAATTAATCTATTATACAGCATTGTAAGTGCCGATTAGACCAGGTAAGCCCCCCCCTCCCCATACACACACACACCCTCACACACACACACAAACACAAATACAAACACACACAAACAAACACACACACACACACACACACACATACGGAGACAAAAACATATATATAAACACACAGATAAACACACACACAAAAAAACACAAACAAACACACACACACACAAACACACAGACACACACACACACACACACACACACACACACACACACACACACACACACACACACACACACACACACACACACACACACACACACACACACACACACACACACACACACACACACACACACACACACACACACACACACACACACACACACACACACACACACACACACACACACACACACACACACACACACACACACACACACACACACACACACACACACACACACACACACACACACACACACACACACACACACACACACACACACACACACACACACACACACACACACACACACACACACACACACACACACACACACACACACACACACACACACACACACACACACACACACACACACACACACACACACACACACACACACACACACACACACACACACACACACACACACACACACACACACACACACACACACACACACACACACACACACACACACACACACACACACACACACACACACACACACACACACACACACACACACACACACACACACACACACACACACACACACACACACACACACACACACACACACACACACACACACACACACACACACACACACACACACACACACACACACACACACACACACACACACACACACACACACACACACACACACACACACACACACACACACACACACACACACACACACAAACACACACACACACACACACACACACACACAAACTAACCTTAATAGTGATAATCAGTGATAAATCAATAGGGGTGGCACCGTGATTGGATGATTTTTGGGGATTCGGGGAACCAATTTTTTTTGGGGGTGACACGTAGATTTTTGGGGAAATCCCCAAAAATTCTGGAATAGTGTAAGCCCTGTTTAATTTCTAATCAGGATTATAGTTTTCTATAATCCTAAAATTATAGGGAGACATAATTAGTTGCTCTATTTTTACTAGTTGTTTTATACATGTTAAATAGGCTGTGAAGTAATAATTCTTGTCCGTTTTTAGTTTCAACTTTGCTCTTTACTTCCCTCGAAAAAACTTTTTTTTAAATTAATCTATTATACAGTATTGTAAGTGCCGATTAGACCAAGTAAGCCCCCCCCCCTCGTAAGATCCAGCCTATGGGAACCCATGCGAACGCATAAGGAATTAACTCGAACGATTTCGGATGATCTAATAGTAAGAGGCCCGGTCAACCCAGGAAAGGCTTAACAGCCCTGGAATTGTTAAGCTTCAATACTACATGAAATGGCCTTTATTTTATTAATCGATTTCTTTTCAAGGTGCAGTATCATTAGAGGATCCTATTTTTATGCTGAACAAGTAATGTCAGAATTGTCAGTTTGAGGACAATTGCCCTACGATATTTTTGCTCACCCTAGATTTTGATAAAGACTTTTTTTGGTAATTTTGCTGAAAAATTGAAAATAACTACAAAAATTTTCCCGCCTAGATTTCAGAAAATTTTGCCCCCTCCCTAATTTCCGTAAATAAGTTTCCCCAACCCTAATATAGGAAGGTGCATACAGGTAACTGCAAAAGGATGGCAACTAACTATCACCCCTATAAAAAGCCAATCATGATTGCGTCTCAGGTTTTAATCAAGGCTTTTTTTTATCATCGTTATTATCATTTACTTAATTATAGTCATATACTTACTTTTCATTTACTGATCATATTTTGTCTTAAATTTTATGATCACTCCTTGTCTTGTATTTTTTTTTTTTTTAGTCCCAATCAAGTAACTAGAACAACTTAATATAACATTAATCTTTTGATTTATCCTGTATTTGAAATTATCATTTTGGTTCTGAGCCCCTAAAGTGCTATTTTATTATTGATGAATAATATATTTTTTATATATTATTTATATTATTTATCTCATATTATTTATATTATTTCTCAATATTATTTATCGTGTTTCTATGTTAAATTATATTAGAGTTCAATTTCGAACTTTTCATCTGTAAAATCTCAGGAGTAGTACTGAAAGAGAGGTTTCAAATTTACTTTTTGTTGTCAAAATGCACGCAGAGGTTTTTCCTCTTTTTGGCTCGCAGATAAGTAGCAATTTCCAAATGAAAAAAATTGTTTTTAATATATTTTTCAGGCTGCCATTCTAGAAGGAAACAGCCCAATAGATGTGGGGATTGCTACAATAATACTTGCAGTGTGTTTGGTAGTGGCAGTGTTGATAGTCTCAATCTTCATTGACAGTTTTGGCAGAAAAGCACTAATGCTCACTTCGGGTCTCATCATAAAGATATCTCTGCTAGCACTTGGCACATACTTCTACTTAAGGGTAATTTCTTTTCATTAAAATTTGTTTTTTTCATCCCAAGTAAAAGATATTAATGAAAATAATTAGTTTTTCAAGGCTTTGAGAGTTCAGAGTTTGAGAGTAATTTCCAAAATAAAGTTAAGAAGACCGAGTCACCACGACCAGAATTAACAGCGATAAATAATAAATTGAAAAGAGTCTGGAAGAATAAGAAGATAAATCTTAGAGTTGAAGTTGAAACACTTAAAGCCGAGGGAATAATGCTGTCAAGTGTTTCCTATGTTGTGGGTGCAAATTAGAAGTAGCAAATGCTCGAGCGGGATGTGAAGAACACTGAATTTGGTTTTAGATAAGCAAGAACTTCATGAACCTTTGAATGTCATAGGGCTGGGAAGGAGCATATATACCTGGATTTGCCGTAGCTGGTGCTATGAAGAATGGCCAGCAGCATTATGTATAAATTGTTTGGCCGTAAAAAGTAATTAAAAAATTAAGTAAACACTGGGTCCAGAACTAGAAAAATTTGATTAGAAGGATCTTTATTAATTTTAGGTGCAATTTCATAATAAATATAATATATGGGCGGAAGATATTAAAGTTTGTTTTAAACAAAATAATCTTAATAAATAATTTTTAACATTAATTTCCCTATCTCTTGGAAACTTTCCGAATCACCTCTTATGCAAAATTTTCTAAAATTTGGAAATGTATTTTCAAGAGATTTTGAAACAGAGAAAAATATATATATATACAGGGAAAATATCTTCCGTGGCGGTTTATTTGGCCAAGAAAGGTAAAGTGCTTTGGATGTAAAAATAATACTTTTTGTTCCCTATTCCGATTGATAGTTTTGGGACTGATAAACCGCCATTTAAAATAATCATTTCTTTACTAATGAGCTATCTTCAATTATTAGAAGTTGTGGAAGTTTCTGTGATTATGCAATGACTCTAAGACTATAGATCAAACAGTTCGTGGTAACGAACTGTAAGTAAGGAGCAACCTGGCTCAATGGTAACCGAAACTGTAGAAAACGGAATTTTGATACCAATAAATACATAAAAAGAATCAAATTTTAATGCTGATTTCAAATATAGAAGTTTCATCAAGTTGCTAATTCTTACAGAAAAGTTGTTATCACAATAAAAAATTTGTACTTCTAAGATAAAATTTGGTATCTTTGGTAGAAAACTTGCTAGTTCGAACAAAAAGCGTGTTATCACTGATGAAAAAAATTATTTCTAAGAGAAAATTGTGTGTTAAGTAAACGTTTGGTAGCATTAAAGAAGAATGTTGTTACTTTGATGAGAAGGTTTGTTAGTGTTAAGCCAAACTTGCTATTTCTGGCAGTTAAATTTTTATCACAATCAAAAAATTGTTACTTCTAAGAAAAAATTTGGTATCTTTGGCAAAAAACTTACTAGTTTGAACAGAAAAGTTGTTATCATAATGAAATAATTGTTACTTCTGAGAAAAAAAAGTATCTTTGACAGAAAACTTGCTACTTCAAGAAGAAAACGTGTTATCGCTGTCGAAAAGTGTTATTTCTAAGAGAAATTTGAGTGTTTAAGTAAAAGTATGTTAGTATTAAGGAAAAGTTGATGATTCACAGAGAAAATTTGTTAGTGTTAAGTAAAAGTTTGGTAGTATTAAGGAAGAATGTTGTTACTTTGAAGAGAAGATTTAGTGTTAATCAAAACTTGCTACTTCTGATAGAAAAGTTGTTATCACAATCAAAGAAAAGTTACTTCTAAGAAAAAATTTGGTATCTTTGACAGAAAACTTGCTAGTTCGAACAAAGAACGTGTTATCACTGACGAAAAATGCTATTTCTAAGAGAAATTTGTGTGTGGTAAGTAAGAGTATGTTAGTTTTAAGGTAAAATATTGTTGCTTTGAAGAGAAGATTTGTTTGTGTTAATAAAAACTTGCTACTTCTGACAGAAAAGTTGTTATCACAATCAAAGATAAGTTACTTCTAAGAAAAAATTTGGTATCTTTGACAGAAAACTTGCTAGTTCGAACAGAAAACGTGTTATCACAGACGAAAAATATCATTTCTAAGAGAAATTTGTATGTTCTAAGAATGAGTATGTTAGTTATAAGATAAAATATTGTTACTTTGATGAAAAATTTGTTAGTGTTAAGAAAAACTTGCTACTTCTGACAGAAAAGTTGTTATCATAATCCGAAAATTGTTACTTCTAAGAAAAAATATGGGATCTTTGGTAGAAAACTTGCTAGTTCGAACAGAAAAAGTGTTATCACTGATGAAAAATATTATTTCTAAGAGAAATTTGTGTGTGTTAAGTAAGAGCATGTTAGTCTTAATGTAAACTATTATTACTTTGATGAGAAAATTTGTTAGTGTTAAGCAAAACTTGCAACTTCTGACAGAAAAGTTGTTATCACAATCAAAAATTTTTACTTCTAAGATAAATTTGGTATTTTTGGTCGAAAACTTGCTAGTTCGATCAGAAAAAGTGCTTTCACTGATGAAAAATATTATTTCTAAGAGAAATTTGTGTGTGTTCAGTAAAATTATGTTAGTTTTAAGGTTAAAAGTTTGTTACTTTGATGAGAACGTTTGTTAGTGTTAAGCAAAACTTGCTAATTATGACAGAAAAGTTGTTATCACAATCAAAAAATAGTTTTTTCTAAGAAGAAAATTTTATATCTTTCGTAGACAACTTGCTACTCCTGACAGAAAAGTTGTTATCACAATCAAAAAATTGTTACTTATAAGAAAAAATTTAGTATCTTTGGTAGAAAACTTGCTACTGAAAGCGTGTTATCACTGCTGAAAAATATTATTTCTAATAGAAAATTGTGTGTGTTAAGTAAAAGTATGTTTGTTTTAAGGTAGAATGTTGTTACTTTGATGAGAAGGTTTGTTAATGTTAAGCAGAACTTGCTACCTCTGACAGAAAAGTTGTTATCAAAATCAAAGAATTGTTACTTCTAAGAAAAAATTTGGTATCTTTGGTAGAAAACTTGTTAGTTCAAACAGAAAAAGTGTTATCACTGATGAAAAAAATTAATTTCTAAGAGAAATATGTGTGTGTTCAGTAAAAGTATGTTTGTTTTAATGTAAAATGCTGTTACTTTGATGAGAAGGTTTGTTAGTGTTAAGCAGAACTTGCTACTTTTGACAGAAAAGTTGTTATCACAAACAAACAAAATTTTACTTCTAAGAAAAATTTGGTATCTTTGGCAGAAAACTAGCTAGTTTTAACTGAAAACGTGTTATCACTGATGAAAAATATTATTTCTAAGAGAAAATTGTGTGTGTTCAGTAAACATTTGGTGGTATTAAAGAAGAATGTTGTTATTTTGATTGAAAAATTTAAAATACATGTGATTTTATTAATAATATTTGATTTTTGTTCTGAAAAGATATAAGAAAAGCCTTTTGAAAGTATCGCTTGGTGTTGGGATATTCAAAAAGCCATAAAGTAGAGTTGTGGGTGAAAAGGATGAGTACTTCAAGTTGTAAAATTGGTTTAGGAGGGACATTAAGAAAAGAACTTGTTCTGAAAAGATATAAAATGCCTTTTGAAAATATTGCATGGTCTTGGGGTATTCAAAAAGCCATAAAGTTAAATTGTGGATGAAAAGGATGAGTACTTCAAGTTGTAAAATTGGTTTAGGAGGGATATTAAGAAAAGAACTTGTTCTGAAAAGATATAAAAAGCCTTTTGAATTTATTGCTTGGTGTTGGGGTATTCAAAAAGCCATAAAGTAAAGTTGTGGGTGAAAAGGATAAGCACTTCAATCTTTAAAATTGTTTTAGGAAGGACATTACTAAAGGAGCTTGTTCTGAAAAGATATAAAAAAGCCTTTTGAAAGTATTGCTTGGTGTTGGGGTATTCAAAAAGTCATTAAGTATAGTTGTGGGTGAAAAGGATGAGTACTTCAAGTTGTAAAATTGGCTTAGGAGGGACACTAAGAAAGTAACTTGTTCTGAAAAGATATAAAAAAGCCTTTTGAAAGTATTGCTTGGTGTTGGGGTTTTCAAAAAGTCGTAAAGTTTTGTGTGAAGAGGATGAGTACTTCAACTTGTAAAATTGGTTTAGGAGGGACATTAAGAAAGGAACTTGTTCTGAAAAGATATAAAAAAGCCTACTATAACTAAACTAAACTTCAACTCTAACTAAAACTCTATGCTAAGACTCTAGGCTAAAACTATAAGCTAAGTCTCTAAGCTAAAACTCTAATCTATAACTCTTAAATAAAACTAAACTAAACTAGAACTCTAACTAAAACCCAAACTAGAAGTATAGCAAAATATCTACGATAAGACTAGAGGCTAAAACACTTACGTCTCGACTAAAAGTAAACTAGACTTGAAATATAAATAAAACTCTAAAGCTATTAATTAAGGCTAAAACTCCTAAGTAAAACTAAACTGAACCAAAACTCAAACTAAAACCTAAACTTCAACTCTAACTAAAACTCTAAGCTTAGACTCTAGGCTACAACTCTAAGATAAAACTCTTAACTAAAACTAAACTAAACTAGAACTCTAACTAAAACCTAAACTTCAACTCTAACTAAAACTCTAAGCTATGACTCTAAGCTAAAACTCTAAACTCTTTACTATAACTAAACTAAACCTCAACTCTAACTAAAACTCTAATATATGACTCTAGGCTAAAACTCTTAACTAAAACTAAACTGAACTAGATCTCTAACTAAAACTCTTAGCTAAGACTCTAGGCTACAACTCTAAGATAAAACTCTTAACTAAACTAAACTAGAACTCTAACTAAAACCTAAACTTCAACTCTAACTAAAACTCTAAGCTATGACTCTAAGTTAAAACTCTAAACTCTTAACTATAACTAAACTAAACTTCAACTCTAACTAATACTCTAAGGTATGACTCTAGGCTAAAACTTTAAACTCTTAATTAAAACTAAACTAAACTAGAACTCTAACTAAAACTCTAAGCTATGACTCTAAGCTAAAAATCTAAACTCTTATATATAACTAAACTAAACTTCAACTCTAACTAAAACTCTAAGGCTAAAACTCTAAACTCTTAACTAAAACTATATTAAAGTAGAACTCTAACTAAAACTCTAAGCTAAGACTCTGAGCTAAAACTCTAAATTATTAACAATAACTAAACTAAACTTCAACTCTAACTATGGCACAAATATGAAGGGTGAATAAAATCATCAAACAACCATCCAATAACCAGATGTCTACATCCAATTTGTTGTTGAAGTTATGTTGACATTCAAAGAAAACAACAAAAAAATTGACCAACACACATAACCATCAAACAACCTTCCAATAGACAGATGTCTACATCCAAGTTGTTATTGAACTTATGACTACATCCAAGAAAACAGCATACAAATTGACCAAGACTCATAACCATCAAACAACCATCCAATCACCAGAACATATGTCTACATCATATAACCATCAAACAGAAAAAAACCATTAAAAAACATCAACAGTGAGAAAAACCATGAAAAAACATCCTCAGTGAGAAAAACCATGAAAAACATCCTCAGTGAGAAAAACTATGAAAAAACACCCACAGTGAGAAAAACCATGAAAAAACATCCTCAGTGAGAAAAACCATAAGAAAATGCATAAATTATTTGACATCAAAGAAAACAACAAACAAATTGACCAACACTCATAACCATCAAACAATCATCCAATAACCAGAACAGATGTCTACATCATATAACCATCAAACAGAACAAAACCATTGGAGGGCAACTAGGCCCCCTCCCGCGCTCATTTTTTCCAAAGTCACCGGATCAAAATTTTGCAAAAGTCATTTTGTTCAGCAGAGTAAAAAAATCTAATAAATATGTCTTTAGGTGTAAAATGACCCACCACAGTCCCCGGGGGAAGGGCTAAGAGTTGTGAACTTTGCCCATTGTTTACATTATTTCTTATTGGGAAATATACAGCCATTTTTTTGGGGGGAGGGGATGTGCTAGGGATGGATTTCTAAGGGGAGAATCTTCCTTTGGGAGGGAAATTTCTGATGAGTGAATAATCTAGGGGAAATGTCACACTGAGGGATTTTGACAGATTTACTGTACGATATTTTTTAATTGTCTTACTTTGTCTTTGCCAAATTTCTTATATGGACATGTTCCGGAGGAATTGTCCGGTTTTTTTCCTTGCATTTTGATCTGGGAAAGAATTTCTGGAGTGATCGCTACATTTCTGGAGTGATCGAGAAACTGATTAGAAATTAAATTCCTATTCGAATGGAAAAATGCTAAGGGGAAATTTTCAGGGTGAATCGTTCACAAGCAATTTAACAGAGAGGAGGGGGGATTCTCAGCGAGGAAGGAACTATCTGGAAGGAATTCGACGAGTGGGTGTGCACTTTACGTTGCATGAAATTCCACGGACGAGTTTTCCATGACGGAGAGGGGTATATATCATAGACGGTGAGCCAGATTTACCGGCATTCTTTGAAAAAACAACAGAAATTATGCCATATATGAAGGGTTGCCCCTCCTCAATGCTATATTCTTTAGGCTAAAGTTTGACTGTCTACATAAATTGAAACAGAGGGGCTGTTTAATTAAAATAGGAAGCTTTTTTAAAAGTACTAACAGCTTTAGCATAAAGAGCAAAGTCTTGAGGAGGGGGCGACCCTTCATATCCGGAATAAGTTTTCCAAAATTAATGTACAAATTGTGTTTTAATTTTTCGTGCACGGAGAGCCAAATAAGAACCTGCATTAGTTTAAAAATGTTCAGACATTAAATGAAAAACTAGTTTTTTTTAACTGAAAGTAAGGAACGACATTAAAACTTAAAACGCCCAGCAATTGTTCCTTATATGAAAAAGGATGTTCCCTCCCCATCGCCTCGCTCTTTGCGCTCAAATTTGACTCTTTTTCACCACTCTACTTTTTAAAAAATTAAAAACTTTTATGTAAAGAGCGAAGCGTTGAAGAAGGGACAGCCCCTTTCATATACGGAATAATTGCTGTTCGTTTTAAATTTTAATGTTGCTCCTTTATCTCAGTTTAAAAAAAGCTTGTTTTTTTTAATTTCATAAAGACGATACTTTTGTTAAAATATGAAGAACTGCTTATATTGCAATTGTATTTGTCTGTCTTATATGCAAAGTAACACTAGAGATGAAAATTAACAAACAAGAGAGAAGTGAATAATTATGGTATAAAAAGTAATATTTGGCAGAGATAATCACCAGTGATAAATCAATAGGGGTGGCACGGAGATTGGATTATTTTTGAATATTCGGGGAACCAATTTTTTTGGTGGGGTGACACGTATATTTCTGTGGAAATTCCCTAAAATTCTGGGATAGTGTAAGCCCTGCTTGATTTCTAATCAGGATTATAGTTTTCTATAATCCTAGAATCATAGGGAAACGTACTTAGTTTATGTATTTGTACTAGTTGTTTTATAAATGTAAAATAGGCTGTGAAGTAATAATTCTTGTCCGTTTTTAGTTTCAAATTTGCTCTTTACTTCCCTCGAAATTTTTTGTTTAATTAATCTATTATACAGCATTGTAAGTGCCGATTAAAACAGGAAGGTCCCCCCCCTCCTCCCTTTAAAATCCAGCCCATGGAAACCCATGCGAACGCATAAGCAATTAACTCGAACGTTTCCGAATGATCTAATAGTAAGAGGCCCGGTCAACCCAGGAAAGGCTTAACAGCCCTGGAATTGTTGAGCTTCAATACTACATAAAATGGCCTTTATTTTATTAATCGATTTTGTTTTTTCAAGATGTAGTATCGTTAGAAGAACCTATTTTTATGCTGAACAAGTAATGTCAGTGTTGTCAGTTTGAGGACAATTGCCTACAATATTTTTGCTCACCCTAGATTTTGATAAAGACTTTTTTTTGGCAATTTTCCTAAATAATTGAAAATGACAAAAAAATTGTCCCGCCTAGATTTCAGAAAATTTTGCCCCCTCCCTAATTTACGTGAATAAGTTTCCCCAGCCCTAATATAGGAAGGTGCATACAGGTAACTGCCACAGGATCGCAAATAATTATCACCCCTATAAAAAGCTAGTCATGATTGCGTCTCAGGTTATAATCAAGGCTTTTTTTATCATTGTTATTATCATTTACTTAATTATAGTCATATACTAACTTTTCATTTACTGATCATATTTTGTCTTAAATTTTATGATCACTCCTTGTGTTGCATTTTTTTTTGTCCCGATCACGTAACTAGAACAACTAAATATAACATTAATATTTCTATTTATTCTGTATTTGAAATTATCATTTTGGTTCTGAGCCCCTAAAGTGCGGCCCCTAAAGTGCATACCTCTAAGCTCAATATTATTTATCTTGTTTCTATGTTAAATTATATTAGAGTTCAATTACGAAGTTTTCATCTGTAAAATCTCAGGAGTAGTACTGAAAGAGAGGTTTCAAATTTACTTTTTTTTTTGTCAAAATGCACGCAGAGGTTTTTCCCCTTTTTGGCTCGCAGATAGGTAGCAATTTCCAAATGAAAAAAAAATTACTTTAATATATTTGTCAGGCTTTTATTCTAGAAGGAAACAGCCCAATAGATGTGGGGTTTGCTACAATAATACCTGCAGTGTGTTTGGTAGTGACAGTGTTGATAGTCTCAATCTTCATTGACAGTTTTGGCAGAAAAGCACTAATGCTCACTTCGGGTCTCATCATATAAAAAAAAATTTTTTTTTTAACTGAAAGTAAGGAACGACGTTAAAACTTAAAACAACCAGAAATTATTCCGTATATGAAAGGGGGTGTTGTACCGTGAGTAATATGTGATATATTTAAAATACAAAAAAATAAAATTCTTTCCATCTAAGGATACTTCCGACATAAATTAAAATCCCCCTAATTAAGCTTAAATCCCGTTTCAAACTTGAGTGTAAATTCTTAATCTGCAAAAGAAAAACTGCATTTTAGTCTCAGCCAAACATCGGCGCTAATCAAGGAAGACAGTTTTGAATTTCGCGAAAATACTTGGCAATAAAAAATCACGAGATACAAAGTTCACAGGAAGTTTAAGTTATCATAGGAGTATGAATGTTTAATCATCAAAATATTGAAAATAAATTATTGGATGGGCAGTTAGCATAATGAGTTTAGTTTGCAAACATAAATACAAGGTAGCGGACCCTCCACAGGAGTTGGGCAAATCGTGAAATATCTCTTAGCGTGCAGAATCAAGATTAGTTTTCTATAGTGTTAGAAAAGTGTTTTTCGGGTCATTATTCAGAACCCAGGCATTATGAGGACAGACCTTATGTTTCTACCATTCTGTGAGCAATTATGAAATTATTATTCTGACTGAAGTGAAGCCTTGCTCATATACATACGTTGTTGTACACCTGAAATGTAAGTCCCAGTAAAACTATTACTTTTCTATTTGTGTTTGTTCTTATTATATGCCTGTATCTCATCGCACAGTAGATAACTAGTTCAATTGTACTCAATAGGCAGCGTTCCTAAGGGATCTGATAATCCTACGAAGTTTGAATACGCTCCTGGATTGACGGCTCTCCAGCCTAATTAATCGCTTCATAAGGAAATTCAAACCTAGTACTTTAATTCATTGTTTATTATCTTCCATAGGAAGTGGTACGGTCACCCATTTATCTTAATCCCCATTACAAGTAGTGTAATCTTTAGTGGCACAAGTTTAAAATAGTAACGACGTAATAAAACTTAACGGCACAAGTGGCGTGATACTTAATGGTACGAGTGGTGTGGTCCTTTCCATCCCCTAGTGCAGTTGGCGCAGTCATAAGCGGCACAGGGCCGACAATCATTGAAATACACAAACCAATAAAATTCCCACGGCAGAACTGGCGGTATCTGAAGCTAATTAAGCGAATTTCTCCCGGCAGAACTAAGCAAATTCCCACGGCAGAACTGGCGCGGTCAGTCTTTTTTGCCACAAGTTTGCCACAACAGACATCATTGCCACAACTGACGAAGTCAGAAAACTTGGAGGAAAACATGCGAACTAGTTAAACTAAAAACTTCTTAATTTAAATTTAAATCATTGGATAGATACAGACTTATAAGAAAAAGTGTATAGGCCTATAACCACTAAGCTATAATAGGAAACCCTTATAGAATATCTCATAGGAGATAGCAATCTCAGGTTAAGTGAAAAAAAAATAAATTATTTTGAGTTATTCAAACGCAAAAGTATCAGAAGATTTAAGCAAACTATTAATTACCCAAAAGTTGGTCGCGAAAAATGTAGAAATAACAAAATACATTCCGCAATATTATGGAAAAACAAATATTGGCGCATTTAATATCCAATTGGCCAATTTTGCAGGACTAACTAAAGCAGAGCTAGAAACGTTAGTTGGTATGCTCCTCCTAAGACTGACAGGGAAGGCTTTAAGCTTCCCAAATCAAATTAAAAATACTCCAGGAGATGATGTCAATTTTCCAATAAATAAAATAGAAAAATTGTTAACGGCAATCAAAGATAGATTAATCGAAACTAGTTCCACTAATAAATTAAAACACGGAACGGTAGGCTTTGACCCTACACAGAATATAAGAGAATACCTTCACAATATACGGATTTCAGTAGAGGCAAAATTCGGAAAAGGTTCAGGAGAATTGTATGAAAAAATCATACTACAAGCCTTTTTGCAAGGACTTCCCCCAAAATTATATAGAATCGTAATATCAAAAAACATTAAGACGTTGGATCTTGCAGTTCAGAACGTGGGACGAATGATCGAAATTGCCAAGATTGTGGCAAACGAGTAAAACAAAATTAAATAATCTAGGCGAATCGACGAAAAGACAAACCTCCCTTGAAGGTCAGGCTTCTACAAATTTCTTTTCAAGGGATAATTCCCCAGTGCCACAAAGAAATAGAACGCAAGAACCCTTGAGGCAGAAAACAGTACGTTTTCAGCCCATTAAACCAATCAATTATGGAAATAGTTCCACAGTTGTAAGATGCTATAACTGTAATCGACCTGGGCATATCGCGCTAGAGTGCCACTTTAGGTTTAGGGACATAACGGCACCAAGGTATGCCGTCGGTAATACGCAAAATTATGGCAACCATTTGTTCAGGAGAACAAATTTTAGCGCCAATAGTGCACAAGGTTATAGACAGGAAAGATTACAGACACCAGTACCTCACAATGTGAACCAACAGAATTTGTATAACCCTCCCCCCAATAGACAAAATAATTATCGATTTGAAAACCAAAATACTCATCAAAACCAATATAGTGCAAGAATGGTATATAGAAATCCCGAAAATTTGCTGACGGGAAATGAAAATTTTTCAAGCTAACCGCATTTGCAGTCGAGGCCAGCACCCGGCACTGGCGCAAGAAATCCGAACTACCGTAATAATACATGGAAAAGTCGACAAACAAATGTAAATCATTTGGCTAGAGATTCCATGGACATATCTGAATCTCTATTGCAGACACCGACGTATGAAATAAATCCGCAGGGAAACGTGTCAGGCCCCTCAGAAGAATAAATTGGATCTAGAAGGGGCCTAGAATATTTTATAGGTCACACCCAATAATAGTACCGTCCTTTAGTGATAGTAATAATAAATTTCCTATATTTAATTATTTTAGTGTGGCAAATGTTTACTTTAAGGCACTAATTGACTCTGGTGCCACGGTTAATATCATAAACTCATGATTATTTAATATGTTACCTCCGCACATTAGGTAACGGAAGAATGTTAATAATCCTAATATAGCAAGTGTCACATGGACTAGGTATGATGCAACAGTTTAAATAAGTCTAGACGTAAAAAGTGATAATATAATTTTTTCGACAAACTGTATAGTATGCAACAATTTTGCGTATGAAGCCATCATCGGCGCAAATTTTTTAAGGTCTAATAGAGTATTATTTGACGTATTGAACGAAAGGCTTTTGTACCCGGCAAATACCCCTTCCTCTACCTTAAGAAATTGTAACAGAGGTTACGAAGAGAATGTAACAGTAAATAAAATTTCTGGCGGTATAATGTCGCAATCTTTTGAACCTCATTGCTCGCTACAAAGAGGACATGGCATAATCAAAAATTTGTTTACTTATTCTGGGAGACATTGCGGAAATCAAGTAAATTTAAATAATAAGTGGATTGAATCTTCAAAATAAAAATAGGAGATATGCGACGATATAGGTCAAATGAAATCAAGGAAATAATGGAATCATGGACAAAATTAGGGAACCCCAATGTGGTTCAGGCGCAGCCAATGTTATTGGCGGATAGCGCCAGTCTAAATCTAATAGACCATGAAAATAAAGAAAAATATTACGGATTTGCAATACGGAAAACAAAAATCCCTCTCAAAACGATGCAGAGATTTCAAATATCACAGATAATTGAACCAGTGGATAGCAAATCTGAAATATGGCTTGCAATCCCGTCAAATGGCACTCCTGAAAGTATGTTATACAAAGAACAAATTATATCCTACGACAAAGGAGAAAGTGTTATTCGGGTAACTAAAAATCACGAGAATGATACAATTACAATAAAAAAGGGAACATGTCTAGTTCAAATCCAAGTTATCTCGGAGAATGATTTAGTTAGATGGGAAAAATTCCAAAAGAAACCTAGTTAACGGCATTAAAACCTGAATTAACAAATACCTTCTAACTAAATCGCAATTTTTAAACAAATTTAATATGGATCATATTGCGGACTTAGAACTTAAGAACAAATTATGCAAATTATTATGGAATTTCAAAGATGTATTTTTCACATCTGAAGATGACATCGGACTGATACCGTTTTATGAATATTCAATTCTAACAACCGGTAATCCTGTCACGAAACAGCCATATCGTGTACCGTATAAGCACAAAGAGTGGTTAAAAAATAAAATTCATGAATTAGAAGAAAATGAGCTTATACACCCCAGTATAAGTCCTTATTCCACACCAGTGATCTTAGTTCCAAAAAGAGTGGTGATCTGAGACTTGTAGTAGATTATAGAGCCATTAACAAACAAGTAGCTATTGATAAATTTCCTTTACCAAGAATAGACGAAATCCTTGACTCTATTTCAAGTAAAAACAAAATTTTCAATTCTCTGGACCTGACCCAAGGCTACTACCAAGTGCAATTAGCCGAAAAAGATGTCTATAAAACTGCGTTTTCTACAACTGAATGCGGTTCCTATGAATGCTTAAGGGTACCTTTTGGACTTAAGACAAGTTCAAGCGCGCTATGTAGACCCTTATTACATCTATTAAGAGGATTAAAGAATATAATTCATTTTGTTAATGATGTCATATGCGTAGGAGAAAACACTCAACAACACGTAGTAACATTAGCTAATGTGTTCGAGAAATTGAGAGAGGGCAATTTAAAATGCCGGCCTGAAAAAGTAAATTTATTTCAACCTAAAATTAAATTTTTAGGAATAGTGTTGACGCAAGGAGAGATATCCCCAGACCCAGACAAAATAAAATGTGTTGAAAACCTCAAATCCCCTAGAACTATGAAAGAATTAAGAGGAATTTTAGGTCTTACTGGTTACTTTAAAAAACTCGTGCGGAATTACGCCCAAATTGTGAAACCCCTCACGGAGGTAACTAAAGGGAACTCCCAAAATGTTACCTGGTCCCAGGAAGCTGAAATTTCCCTAGACCGTCTCAAAAAGGCACTCACTTCGGAACCAATATTATCGCTGCCTGAATTTGAAAACGGACAATTCGTGGTCACAACCGGTGCTAGTTCAAAAGGCATTGGTGCTATTCTTTCGCAAATAATTCCCATAGAAAACCCTGATCCTTTACAAGGACCGTCTAATTAAAAAAAAATAGAAACAGTCATATGCTATTCAAGCAGAACTTTATCAAAATGCTAAGGTAATTATTCTGCCACAAATCTGGAATTATTATCTATAATCCACCATTTGGATAGATTTAGACATTATTTGATTGGCATAAAATTTAAACTACGTTCAGACCATAAAATCTTGCAGTACCTGCGCACTTTTAATAACCTCACGGGAATTCTAGCTAGATGGATTATGAAAATCCAAGATCTAGATTATGAATTTGAATATTTAAAAGGTAAACAAAATGTAGCTTGTGATTTCTTGAGTATACTCCCAGAAAATATGCCGTCGGAAGCCGAGGAAAACAAAATTAACGCTGACAATACTAAGAGTAAACATAAATGTAAGAAAAACAAAGCCAAAGACACAGTAAAAGAAAATAAGGATAACTATTGCCCCTTGTCTTTAGAAAATAAAAAAAGAAATCAAAAAAAGAGAAAATGTGTTTAGCACTTATTAATTATTTTGTGAATGATGATGTATTACACCATAAATTCAAAACTCTTAGAAAAGAAATAGATAATTTTTACTATGATCTTGAAGAAATATTATGTAGAATTGTGAATTCAGAGGTAAACAGAAACCAAACTTCAATAATACCTGTATTGCCCTAAAGCTTAACAATGTTTTTGAATATTTTCATTTAAATTTAGACATTTAGGAATTTAGGAATGACGACATTTGAATGTGGGCATTTAGCAATGACGAAGATTTTCCAAAAATTAAAAAAATATTTTTATGTGCCGTCGGCATTAACAAAACTTTAAAGAATTTGTAAGTATGTGCGAAGCGTGAAACTAAAGAAAAAACCCCAAGCCTATCCTAACCCCCCAATGGGAAGAGTCCCGGTAGCGAGGTTCCCCTTCAATATTGTCTCATTTGATTTATATGGAACCAGTGGAGGCTTACCTGTTTCCAACAGAGGCCATACTTGTATTCTTTCAGTTATAGATCACTGCTCTGGTTTTAGTTTTTCTAAAGCATTAAAAAATCAAGGCGCGTACGCCACGAGTAAGGCGTTAGCGAAATTATTTTTAAAGTTTGGCATTCCAAACAAGGTTATAAGTGATAACGGAAGCAATTTCATTTCAAAAGTAACAAAAGACTTAATGATTTTTCTTAACATAGAGAAATTGGTGACGTCCCCTTACCATCCACAAGATAATTGTAAAATATAAATTAGGAATAAAATATTTTCTAATTTATTAAGAATTTAAACAAAACACAACAGGAACGACTGGGATCAATTCTTACCTTATTTAACTAACACAATCAATACTGCTTATTCAGAAACAACCAACGAAAACCCTTTTTATTTATTATTTGTTCAAGACTTCAGAAGACCGTATCATTAAATTGTTGAATCCCGACAGTTTTATAATAACTCGGAGGATTACAAACAAAAATTCATAAATAGGATGAGAAAAACTTATAAAATAGTTAAACAAGAGTTGGAAAAATATAAAATAAGTCAAGAGCTAAGAAACCTACCCAAAGTCAAAGGGAATATATATTTTAAGATAGGAGATTGCGTCTACCTAAAAAATGAGGCAAAGGCGGAAGGCAAGAAACTTTCCAATAAATATTGTGGACCGTACAGAATAGTCAAAAAGTACGATAACGATTTTACTTTTAAAATGGTGAACCCCGATAATGAAAGAACTTATCAGGCACATATTAGCCGAATAAAAAGAGCCAAATTCCCGGAAAGATTGGTATCGCGTCACTTGTCTACCGATTCGTCAGACGCAAAAGACGAGCCCCCTAAATCAAGATTGGCAGAGCTAAAATTCTTTAATTTCAAGCAAGAATATTTCGAGAATGATAGTGATGAGGAAAACTTTGAAGAATTTTTAGCTATGAAAAATCTAGTTATTCCCGAAAGAAAATCCCTAGTACAAGCGAGAATAAAACCGCCAAAAGTCAAGAAAGCTCATCATCAGAGAGTGCAGGAGAAATAGATTATACGATATCTCCGAAAAACCAATTTTTTCTCGATAGAATTATGACCCCTTGTCCCCCCAAAAGATTTCCAGACGATATAGTTTTCCCAGCAACCCCAATAGAGAAACCCCTGTCACTACAGGAGGAATTGAACAGAGCTGTAGAAACTCCGGGTATTACTGGAAAGAACCTCCTCCAAAGATTCAATTAAAACAAATCTGCGAGAAGCTATGGATTTAATAAATATCCCCATAAAGACGAGGCAAAGTACATTGCCTTGGAATCAAACTCCCAAGGATACCCAGAAAGTACAGTATCATGATATAACTTTGTCCAAGGTCAAGCCTAAACAATGGACTTCATGGAGGTAAATATTAGTGCAAAAAATGCCACATCCCCCTGAAGACATGGCATTTAAACAATGGGGGAACCCCGAAAAAACTTTTGATTCCTCTCAGAGCTCTCAAGAGTCTTTCAAATCTCCCGAGTTGAAAACTCAAAGCGAGGACTTAGAGAATAAACCTTTTACTTCCAGAGGAGTAGAAATTTACGAAGAAAGGGTAGATGATACCTCGAAAACGCAAAGTGCCAATTCTAAAAGTTCTAATGCGGAATCATCGGAAACCAGTTCCGAAGAATCTGACGACGAATCAGACAATATGGTAATTAAAGAAACAGGAAAATCAAAACTGACTTCAGTGGCCGCGAATGCCAAACAAACAAAATTAAAAGGTCAAGAATTTTTGAAAAAACAAAACAAGAAATTTGATCTTATATCCCTAGCAAAACCGAAAAAGAAACAACCACAAGAAGTCGAAGAGAAAGTAACGCCACAATCAGGTAGAACGGTTAAAAAACCCGATGGATGGAATTACCCTTAGTCAGTACAGGATTAAGAGATTTTTAATAGTTTGGTGACATAAAGGAACAATAATTTAAAACTCTTTGTCTAGGAATAAAAATGGTATAGCTACAAAAATACTAAAGGAAATTTTTTTCCAATATATTTCAATATATGTGTAGTATATCAAAAATAAATTCTCATGCGGAAGGCTCACGGCAAATAGTCTTACAAAAAATAATACTGCTGAAAACAAAAACTATTAGTATAAATATACGTAATTATAAACTGATCATTTCAGATCGTGATAACCAAATCAAGTCCTAATCGAAAGGCGATAATCGATACCGAAAGGGGCCAAATTGTAGTAATGGTGATAATTACTTCTTACCACTTAGATTCCTTACACTGTTAATAGATCGAGGGTATAACCTACTAAATGGAGGAAATGAAAACCTCAATATGGTCCAAAATAGAAAAGAATAAAGAAACATTACCGCTTAAAAAAATAAGAGAAACGTTAGACTTCCAGATCCCCTTATTTACTAATGAAGACCAGAGATTAACATACGTGGATAACAGATACAGATTATTCTCAACCAATTTCTGGTGGAACATACTACTCACCGTATGTTTTGTATTCGCGATTTCCTTGACTATGAGAACCTTACTGACTTTTAATTATGGAAGAATTTTGAGACCAAGAAGGCAAAACCCAAAGGAAGAACACGGGGAAATGGCTGAAATGCAGAACTTAAACCCAGAACCACACAAACACATCTAAGCCAAGAAAAAGGGAAGACATTAGAAAACAAGTGGGTATAAAGGTCTCCACTCGTCCTTGCTATGTCTAGTACCCTCATTGTAAGTGTTGTTTACGTAAAAGCGTGCGGTTACGACGCTGCAACATGCGTTTCTTAAACAGCACGGACGTGCGTGAACAATGAAGGCATAAAATATGTTGTAAACTGAGACCTCAACCTTAATGATGTAGCGTAACTTATGTTAAAATGGTTATTTTAAATCTAATGTAGAATTAAATAAGTGTTGAAGGAAATTGAAATAAAGTGTGCGTAATAGCGTATACTATGGAGCATAATAAGAGACCTTACTTAAAGCTACAGGAATTAATCTCTTATATCGTCGTTATTCTATAACAACTTAGAAGAAATTCTTATGTTTTAGGTTTCCCAATGGAAATTCTATTTGAAACCAACATGATAATAATGTCGTTTCGTTAAAATCAATATACGTGTAATAATATTAGTGTATTTGTTTAATATTGTCTTGTAGCGTAAAATTCATGTACCCAATCGTATTACCTATTATGTATTATGACTACTCGTTTTAAAGAACGTGTGATTCTGCCTCATTATTTTTATTACAGGAATTGGAATGACCTATCGGAAATCATTAATTACAATACGTTGTCCTGTGCAGATACAACCTAGTAGCATCTATTTTCATCATCCCTCAACCAACGAAGAGTACTTACCATACATTACAGGTAACGAAGCTAGGACGAAAATCACGGTTACCATGCACGAAAAATTTTATAAGAGAAATTAATCTCTAAGTGCACGAACAAACAATCTTATACGAGAAATACATTCTCTATGTACTTTAAAATATCCCAAGAATGATACGCTGAGAATAAAATAAACCCATCTATTATCAACGCGGTCCCAGTGTTCAACCCCTTAACGATAAAGCACCTTATGAACTATCCAAAAACAGCAGGTGAGAATGAACTCTAATAGCAAAATTCCACACACCTGTAGTTGGAAGTATCATTTCCCGTTTGATAATTAGAGAAAGCACTTCGTCCAAGATGAACCCAACCATGTTCGAACTATTCTGTGAAGAAACTATATTGTAAGTGTTTTAAAATTTTTTGCCAAGACGAAAGGAGTGAAGGACCATAATTTACAACAGAAGGAGTGAGTACGCTAAGAGACACGTAAGGTGGTGAATTAGGTGTGAATTTACACATGTCACATTTTAATAGTTTTGATAATTTAACAACTCCGATAACTTATTATCAGAATTATATAACGAACAAACCAAGTGAAAATGTTTTAATGAATACCAGTGAATGTAGTGAACATATTATTATATGCTTTAAGTCTTTCATATATATATATATATATATATATATATATATATATATATATATATATATATATATATATATATATATATATATATATATATATATATATATATATATATATATATATATATATATATATATATATATATATATATATATATATATATATATATATATATATATATATATATATATATATATATATATATATATATGTATTGCTAGTTACATAGACAGAGTTAATGTAAAATCGATGTATTTCCCCATTAATTTAGCGTAGATAGAAAGCATAATTATCCTATAGTTAGCAAAGGATAAAAACTTGTAAAAAGTGAATTTTCAAAA
Source organism: Artemia sp. Qi Xiang Cuo (assembly GCF_049724085.1). Lineage (NCBI taxonomy): Eukaryota > Metazoa > Arthropoda > Branchiopoda > Anostraca > Artemiidae > Artemia > Artemia sp. Qi Xiang Cuo. The sequence continues at coordinate 772,136 of NW_028300811.1, forward strand.
AAATCTTGTAGTAATAGTAGAATAGTCCCATCCACACAAAACATTTCCCATGATAATGTTTGATACAGTTGTAAATGTAGGAGTCAACAGTGTTAGATGTAGAAAAAACAAAAAAAATATTTAGTACAGTACCTAGGCTACAACCATAGATAATCTTAGTCCGGTAGAGGAACTTTAGAAAGGGATATATAATAAAATAAGAAAAGTAATAGAGACAATTTTTAAGCAGTCCTGATTAAGCTAAAATAAAAGTATAAAATAACACAATTTCAATCAAAATTATGTATGACAAATAGTAAATAAATCGCGAATATTTCGAAAACCCAAGGGCAAGCAAATCTTTATGACGGGACGTCTTTAAATAATGGGAAGGGTAATATGTACCGTGAGTAATATGTGATATATTTAAAATACATTAAATAAAATTCTTTCCTTCTAAGGATACTTCCGACATAAATTAAACTCCTCCTAATTAAACTTCAATCCCGTTTCAAACTTGAGTCTAAATTCTTAATCAGCAAAAGAAAAGCTGCATTTTAGTCTCAGCCAAACATCGGCGCTAATCAAGGAAGACGGTTCTGAATTTCACGAAAATACTTGGCAATAAAAATCACGAGATACAAAGTTCAAAGGAAGTTTAAGTTATCATAGGAGTTTGAATGTTTAATCATCAAAATATTGAAAATAAATAATTTAATGGGCAGTAAGCATAATGAGTTTAGTTTGCAAACATAATAAGAAGGTAGCGGGCCCTCCACAGGAGTTGGGCCAATCGTGAAATTGCTCTTATCGCGCAGAATCAAGATTAGTGTTTTATAGTGTTAGAAAAGTGTTTTTCGGGTTATTATTCAGAATCCAGGCATTATGATGACAGACCTTATGTTTCTACCATTCTGTGAGCAATTATGAAATCATATTCTGACTGAACTGAAGCCTTGCTCATATACATACGTTGTGTTAAACCTAAAATGCAAGTCACAATAAAACTATTACTTTTCTATTTGTGTTTGTTCTTATTATATGCCTGTATCTCATTGCACAGTAGATAACTAGTTCAATTGTACTCCATAGGCAGCACACCTAAGGGATCTGATAATCCTACGAAGTTTGAATACGCTCCTGGATTGACGGCTCTCCAGCCTAATTAATCGCCTCATAAGGAAATCCAAACCTAGTACTTTAATCCATTTTTTTTTTTTCCATAGGAAGTGGCGGGGTCACCCATTTATCTTAATCCCCATTACAAGTAGTGTAATCTTTAGCGGAACAAGTTTAAAATAGTAACATCGTAATAAAACTTAACGGCACAAGTGGCGTGGTACTTAATGGTACGACTGGTTCGGTCCTTTCCATCCCCCATTGCAGTTGGTGCAGTCGTAAGTGGCACAGGGCCGACAACCATTGAAATTCACGAACCACATAAAATTCCCACGGCAGAACTGGCGGTATCTGAAGCTAATTAAGCAAATTCCCCCGGAAGAAGAAGTGGCGCGTTCAGTCTTTATTGCCACAAGTGTAAAACTTATTACCACAAGTTTGCCACAACAGACCTCATTGCCAAAGTGTGCCCTCCTCAACGCCTCGCTCTTTACGGTAAAGTTTTTTATTTAAAAGAAAATAGAGTTGTGGAAAGTCAAACTTTAGCGTAAAGAGCGTGGCGTTGAGGAGGGGACACCCCCTTTCATATCCGGAATAATTTCTGGTTGTTTTAAGTTTTAACGTCCTTCCTTACTTTCAGTTAAAAAAACTTTTTTTTTCAATTAATTTTTGAACGTTTTTGAATTAATGCAGGTTTTGATTTTAGCTCACCATACATGAATAATCAAAACAAATTTTGTATATCAATTTTAATTTTATTTGCTTAAATGGCTTTCTCGAAACTTGTTTAATTTTATTTACGAAAATTTTTATTAGTAATAAATAGCTTACAAATTAACTGACGTAACGAACTTTTATATTCATATATTTTTAATACATATATTAGGGGTTTCGCCCCATAGTCAATACCTTGCTCTTTAAGCTAAAGTTCGAATTTTGTTCCAGTTCTTTAAAAATAACCGCTTAATCACAAAGGCCGTTCATTAGAATAAATAGCTCTTATTAAAGTACTAAAAAATATTTGGCTTAATAAGCGAGGTATTGAATAGGGGTGAACCCAATCATATATGTAATATTTTCCGTTCACTTTAAGTTTTGATGTTGCTGCTTACTTTCAGCTGAAAAACTTGTTTTTTATTTATTTTCTGATTTTTTTTAATAATGCTGGGAAATCTGGCATCCCCTTCATAGTAATGTCCCTTCCCCCATGAAAACTTCCTTCGTGGACAGACCCTTCCATATGAACCCCGACTCCCCCCCCCCACTACAAAAAAAAATCCCCCCTGAAAACGTCCGTCTACTTCCCAATAACCAATACTATATGTTAACATTGGGTAAAGTTCATAAATTTCAGCCCTCCCCCTGAGGACTTTGGGGGATTAAATCATCCTAAAAGACATAGTTATCATATTTTCAACCATGTTGAACAAAATGGCTATCTCAAAATTTTAATCGGATGACTCTGGGAAAAAATTTAGCGTGGGAGGGGACCTAGTTGCCCTCCATTTTTTTGGTCACTTAAAAAGGGCACTAGAACTTTTAATTTCCGTTTCAATGAGCCCTCCCACGATATTCTAGGACCAGTGGTTCGATACGATCACCCTTGGGGAAAAAAATAAGCAAAAAACTAACAAATAAACACGCATCCGTGATCTTTCTTGTGGCAAAAAAAATGAAAAATTCCATATTTTTGTACATAGGAGCTTGAAACCTGTACATTATGGTTCTATGATACGCTGAATATGATGGTGTGATTTTTATAAGGGTTCTATAGCTCTTAAGGGGTCTTCCCCTTTTTTTTGAAAAATCATCCAAATTTTCTCAGGCGCTTAACTTTCGATGAGTAGGATTAAACTTGATCAAACTTATATATTCGAAATCAGCATTAAAATATGATTCTTTTGATGTATCTATTGATATCAAAATTCCGTTTTCTAGAGTTTTGGTTACCACTGAGCCGGGTCGCTCCTTACTTACAGTTCGTTACCACGAACTGTTTGAAAGATGTCTCTGCTAGCACTTGGCACATACTTCTACTTAAGGGTAATTTCTTTTTGTTAAAACTTATTATTTTTATCTAAGGTAAACGATATTGATGAAACTAATCAATTTTTCAAGGCTTTGAGAGTTCAGAGTTTGAGAGTAAGTTCCATAATAAAGTTAAGAAGACAAAGTCACCACCACCAAAATTAACAGTGATAAATAATATATTGAAAAGAGCCTGGAGGAATAAGAAGATAAAGTTTAGAGCTGAAGTTAAAAAACTTGAAGCAGAGGGAATAATGCTGTCAAGTATTTCATACGTTGTGGGTGCAAATTATAAGTAGCAAATGCTCGAGTGGGGTGTGAAGAACCCTGAATATGGTTTTAAGAGAAGTAAGAACTTCATGAACCTTTGAATGTCATAGGGCTGAGGAGGAGCATATAAGTAGGGAGGCCCTATCGACTTCGAGATGCACATAATTTATGCATGTTTTTATGGTTTTTCTGACTGAGGATGTTTAAAAATGTTTTTTCTCACTGTTTGATGGATGTCAACATAAGTTCACATCAACAGTTGCTAGATTATTAAGTCTAACGGGTGAATAACACCTCTTTCAAGGTCAATTTGTTTGTTGTTTTCTTGGATGTCAACATAAGTTCACGACAACAATTGCTGGATTATTTATCTAGTCTAATGGGACAAGATCACGTGTCTCTTTACAAGGTCAATCTGTTTGTTGTTTCCGAGTCTATTGATCCACTAACGGGACAAGATCATGTGTCTCTTTCTAAGCCAATCAGGGAAGTTAAGTAAGTTTTCCTTACATCACAATTCGCCCTTGAAATTTTGTATATAACGGACATTCGTTGAGGTCAAATTATCATATAGTCTCAAGTCACCGTGGATAGAGCATCAAATATTATTGACAAGGAAAGTTTAGCTACGATGATTAATAATGTGAATTCTTTTTAGTAAATTTTCTTAGGTTATTTCCAAATAAAATCATTTTACATAGTCCCCCTCAAGTATATTCAAATTCAGGTACAACCCCTCCCCCCCAATACAAACTCCACTATGCTATCTTTATAGTCGTTAGAAAGCTAAAAATATGCTCTTTTTTCCATTTAACCCCCCCCCCCTCGTTAACAACTTTAATTTTTTCATTGGAAATAATTATCTTTTTCGAAAAATTCATGCTTTCTATATCCTACCTAGACACAAACAGAGACAAACACACAGAGACACACACACAGAGAAACACACACAGAGAAACACACACAGAGACACACACACAGAGACACACACACAGAGACACACACACAGAGACACACACACAGAGACACACACACAGATACACACACACAGAGACACACACAAAGAGACACACACACAGAGACACACACACAGATACACACACACAGAGAAACAAACACACAGACACACACACACAGAGACACAAACAGAGACACACACACACACACAGACACAAACACACAGAGACAAACACACACAGACACACACACACAGAGACACACACACACAGAGACACACACAGAGACACACACACACAGAGACACAGACACAGAGACACACAAACAGAGACACACACACACACAGACACACAAACAGACACACACACACAGAGACACACACACACAGACACACACACACAGACACACACACACACAGACAAACACACAGAGACACACACACAGACACACACACACAGAGAGACACCCACACAGTGACACACACAGACAGACACACAAACAGAGAGACACACACAGAGACACAACACAAAGACACACAATCAGAGACACACACACAGAGACACACACACACAGAGACACACACACAGAGACACACACACAGAGACACACAAACAGAGATACACACAGACACACAAACACACAGACACACACTCACAGACAAACACACAGAGACACACACACAGAGAGACACACACACACAGAGACACACACACAGAGAGACACACACACACAGACAAACATACAAACACAGATACACACACAGAGACACACACACAGAGACACACACACAGAGACACACACACAGAGACACACACACAGAGACACACACACAGAGACAAACACACAGAGACACACACACAGAGACACACACACACAGAGACACACACACAGACATACACACAGAGACACA
>NW_028300811.1:993254-1010879 GCF_049724085.1 Artemia sp. Qi Xiang Cuo
CGGGAACACCCCCCTGGATATCAAATCACTCCCGTCTCTGATGCCCGTCCCCGTCCCCGTCTCTGAACTCTACTGATATCTGTGATAGGATTAAATGGCCAATTGAATTGTGCAGGTCACTGGGGGCGTGGTATAACAACCAAACCCAGTGTCTGACCAAATCAATTGACGGGCCCTTACAGGGAAGACCACCCCTTTCTTTTAGAGCGAACCCCATCTTCAAATTCGGTTTCATATTGTGCCACAGTAACGTAAATTCTTAAATGGGTATTAGCACCGTCACAAACGTAGATGGAACGTATTTTCATGGTATATTTCCCCTCTAAACAAGAAAAATCTCATATGGGGTACGCGGGTCTTTCCTTTCAATCCATAGCTCCATTGGTCAAAGATTTTACACACGCTCCCCGAGTTAGAGGCTTGAATGCTGATATGAGGAAAGCATACCTGAAACACATTTGACCTGTTTCAAAACAAATCCGCTGGACACCTTTACAACCCACTAGATCTGGATTATAATTTAAAACTACTGCCCTTTCCCCACTCCCCCCTCTTAAAATAAAATCTTTCTTAAATTTACATATATTAACGCTTAAATTTTCAATGAATAAAACTACAGATCCACTACTGTTTTCATTAAAGTTGTCAATATGCGTTATAATTTTACCTAGCCAATCTACGAATGCACCCTCATAATTTTCTAAATTAGAATAAACGAAACGCATCTCGGACTGTATATAATGATAATAAACTTAACTTTTCCCCTCATTTAAATAGAACACTTTTAAAACAATAGAAACCTTAATTGATTCCCTCCCCCACAACTGAATTTGGTTCTCCAGAAGTGCACGAATTTTATCTACATAGTTGTGTACAATTTCTACGGGGTCAAAAACAAATTTTCCCCGCATAAGTGTATTAAAAGGGTCTCCAAAGGTTGCAGTGTAAACAACTATTGCATTTAAAATTCTGTTGGTCAATTGAAAATCGGGAAAAGTTTTTCCCCCCGCCCCCGCTTGTTTATTACCCCCTCCCCCAAGTTGTTCAACAATATCGGGGGCATGTTCCACGTCAGTTGTTTGAAGTAGGTAATCAGTGGGAGGATGGGTCCCTGTAACATCCTCTAAAGGTTGTAGAGTGTTTGGACTCAAGTCCACCAGCTCAACTGTGCTAGCTTCTACATTAAAAAGAAAATTATTATAAAAATCATCAATATTAGATGGTATATCAATGGAATTAATAATACCGTGCCAGTCACTGATGGCTGAATTGTCCTGAAACTTCATTGCCTCTTCCTCCTCTTCTTCACTCGATGGTGAGTAGGGGACCAATGCACCAACCTATAAATGAACAATAGCTTATTTTCAAAGTGTTCAAATCATCCCCTACTGTTAAAATTTGGATTATTGCTTAATAACAATTGGTTAATTCAACTGAAAGTTCCAACTTAAGATAATCTAAGATATGACATAGAAGGCAGCAATTTGTTCGTTTATTTTCAAAGTGTTCAATTTTTTTTTTTTTGCGGCGCATCCCTGCGACGCATCCCTGCGGCACTTCTCGGGTCCGTAGCGCACCCGCGGCGCACCCCCGTAGCTCTTCCCGGCCCCCTTTACATAATACCCTTCAAAAGTTGAAATATTTCTTTCTCTAATTCCACACAGATTCAGTGAACCCATGAGTTTAATTATTGTAAGCCACGCGAGTGTTCCAATTTCCAGGATTGAACTTCAAAATGCCGGGAACCGTTAGCCTGGTTTCCCCTCACTAAAATCTTTGGCACGATGTAAGGCTCAGTGTAAATTAGGACGCTGATATACGCAATAGATGGAATAATCTCTCTTAAAACTGTGTGAAGAATAGCATTCACAGAGTTTCAAAGGTACCTAAAACTATATGTGATAGTGAAGAGATAGCAACAGAGAAAATAGTAAAGATTAGAAAAAAGAGGAGCGGTTTCTTTGCAAAAATTATATTATATTTAGATATCTCCGAGGGGGGGGGGAACAATCGGGCCCACAGCGCATCTTGCGGCGCGTCCCTGACCCGCAGCGCTTCCCGCAGCGCTTCTCGGACCCATAGCGCTTCCTGCGGCACTTCCCCCGGCTCATAGCATATCTTATATTAGTATAAGATATTTACAGTCTAAAACGTCGCATGACATAGAAGGCGGCAATTTGATATTGTTCAAGCAATCCATCCAAATAAAATTTCATATTAATACTCTTTATCTGCTCTGGGAAAAAAAACAACAAAAACATGATTTGAAAAGGATAGCCATCTCCTCTCATGATACACAACTGATTCAGATATAAAGTTTTTTTTTATTTTAGAGGAAAGGTGAACCATTTATTAATACAGCGATTTATAATAAAATTGATTTTTCTAATTATTTCGAGCGGAATATAGTGCATTTTTTTTGTATTGAATAATATAATTTGGAAAAGAGTGAATGCATGCACTTGACATGATTAAAAAGGGGAGAACATTATATTTCATTTGGGGAGAAAAAATCTTTCAATATCCCGCTGAGATATACTTTTACACAGTGTTCGAAAATGGTGCATGTAGAAAAGGCCTAAAAAAGTTGGAAGAAATTGATAGATATTTCTATATGATAGGTAGGAAAAAATGCTTACATTTGCAAAATCCGTGTGGGCTAAGATGTCGGATGAATCTGACATAGAATGCTGGAGGGTAACCTCCTGACCTATCGTTGATGGGGCAGCTATTAGAGGTCCAAGGAGAGTGGATGTGCTAGCGGTGTCACATTCCAATACGGCTTGGGTAGGCATCACTTGTTTAGGAGGCTTCGGTCAGCGACCATATTGCATGACAGTAGCCTTCGCAGGGCCCGCATTATTAACCCTCGCTCTCTTAGTGGGTGGCGGTGACGAGCATTCTTCACAATTTGCCTTAAAAAGAAGAGAAAAAATTAGTTTCAAAATAATTTGCCCCTTTTTTTTACAGAAAGAAAGTTAGTATTATCATCCATATAATTTTGTCTAGAAAAGCATTTATCTCTTTTCAGTAAAGCAAAAAGTAAAAATTTCGCGAGAATAGACCTTAATTTGAAAATAATCTGTTTCACTTCTCCAAAATAGAGCATTACGTCTGTGCTTAATTATTGCATCATTGTGTTTTAATTTTGACGGAAGAATAGTTCCGTTGACCGCGTTTGTAAACACAGAGGGAAAAGGGGTGATAGCTAATTTTAACCTCGCACAGGAGATTGTGTCAAAACAGAGCGGCATTTTCATTAAAAATTGACAGAAGTCAGTAGACACTTTAGCTGAATATACTGGAGGGTGACCAAGGAAAATAAAAAGTGGAATTTAACGAAAAGGTGTTTCCATTTGCGCGAATTTGGTTGTAAACCAGTGTGGGGGGGGTTAGGTTTTGAGGGTAAAAAGAATATATTTACGTTTTCCTAGTGAGTATAACGATTGTAAAGTGATGTTTGTATTGTATGGGGGGGGGGGTACTTACCTAAATATAGTAGTGGGTGACCAATGAAAATAATTTTATTTCGAAAATAAAAAATGTACTCACATTGCTAATTGTGGCTGCCAAGGCTTCAAGTTCATCAATAACATTCATTGTTGCTTCAATTGTGTCACAATACTTTCTGATAATTTAATCACAATGCATGCCCGTTATATACGAAATCTCAAGGGTGAATTGTTATGTAACGGGGAAAACCATATGTATCCGACTCGCTGATTGGCTGAAAAGGAGGATGTATCCGACTCGCTGATTGGCTGAGAAGGATGCATGTACTTCCGGTTTCCTATTCCAGGACACCTTGACATTCATCCCTAGCATGCACTTGTCCAAAACAACAATAATAAATAAATCCCTGAGGCCTAAAGATTAAAGAAACCATAATGTTTCTTAATTCCCCCTTCGTGAATCAATAATTTCTCCACCGATTAGGTAAATCAAGTTCTCAGGTTAGGTTCGCCTAAAGATCAAAGAAACCATAATGTTTCTTAATTCCCCCTTCGTGAATCAATAATTCCCCCGCCGATTATGTAAATCAAGTTCTCAGGTTAGGTTCACCTAAAGATCAAAGAAACCATAATGTTTCTTAATTCCCCCTTCGTGAATGAATAATTTCCTTGCCGATTATGTAGATCTAGTTCTCAGGTTAGGTTCGCCTCAAGATCAAAGAAACCATAATGTTTCTTAATTCCCCCATCGTGAATCAATAATTTCCCCGTCGATTATGTAAAACAAGTTCTCATTTTAGGTTAGCCAAACAATCTCATAACATTTGCGTCGAGCATGTACATTCTCACTGACAATGAATCATAAAACAGACATAAATTGCTGTTGACATCCATAAATGTGACAAAGTTCCTGTTTGTTCATTCTCACTGACAAAAACCATAAAAACAGACATAAATGTGAGAAAGTTGACAAAAACCATAAAAACAGACATAAATGTGACAAAATTCCTGTTTTTTCAAATTCTCACTGACAAAAACCATAAATCAGCCATAACCATCCATGAAAAACATAAAATAAATTGACCATCACTCATAACCATCCATGAAAACATCCATAAATGTGAGAAAATTTCTGGTTTTTCCAAGTGAGAAAAATACTATTTTTTCATTCTTAGTGAGAAAACCATAAACCACGTGGTGCTGTCACTACTGGTACCCCCCCTTCTACTGATAAGGACAATTTAATAAAATTCAAATAACTGCAAAGTGTGACTCAAAGATTTACAACATTAAGCTTATCAGCAACCTGACAGGAGAAACAAAAATCTGAATAAAAGGGTGATTAGTAGTTCTAGCTCTACTATTAACCCTGAATTATCACTTAGCCCTTACCAAAACAAGGTATATTTCCAGAGTCTATCTACGCTCATTTAGCGGAATGAATTGCAGCTTTTAAGTTTCGAATGGCAGGTTCTTATAACTTCCTTAAATACTAATTTTAATATAGTGCTTTCCAAAAAATCATAGTAATTTGACTTATTTATCAAAAGTTCTTATGGCCCTTTTAAGAACTGAAATACATCAGAAGGCCCGGGGTGCATATGCAATGGGTCCCCCCAGCTTCAAAAGGCACCGGGTAAAAATTTCTAGGTTGTTGCTGTGTCAATAAAAATAGTGGAAAGTTCCGGAGAACAAGCCTCTAAGGTGAAACGAACCGGCATCGTGAAACGATGCCGTTCAAGAGGGGAAAGTTAAAATTGTGCAGGCATCCCAACTAAAACAAAGGCACAGAAGGAAACGTGAACTTGCCACATTTTCAGAAATAACAGTCGTACAAGAAATTCCAACCTTTAAGATTGAAAGGCTCTTTCACCCCTAACCCCTAGAACCCCCATCCCACCAAATCCTCATATATACACATTGGTACTCCTGTACTCAACACACTCTTTCATATAGTGCTAGTTTAGTTAATGCTAATGAAATAAAATAGGATGAATATTTAATAGTTTAGAACCAAATTTGGGTTATATATTTGCACATTAGGGAGGGGGGGGGTAAAGCATAACATATATTAAATACGTAACCTAACCTAACCTAGGTACCTTTCCAACCCCACCCCCCCCCACAAAACCCCAAAAAAAACAGTTTAAAAATAGTTATTGCCGTTGTTTATATACCACAATACAGCGTAAACCTGTTTTTCATTGCGCGTCTCGGTCTATGTCGTGACTGGTTTGCATTGCAGTATATAAAAGGGTGCGTTTAGTACAGGAGTACCTCACATTTGAGGCTAACCTTTCAACATAAACGTCCAAAATCAAAAGTTACTAAGTGCATATATGGAGCCGGCAGGTTTTTTTCCCTTCACTCCTCCTCCGCCACTCGTACAAAGACCCAATAATTTGAACATTCAGGGAATATTTAAGGAATCGACCAAATGAGTAAGTATTAATCATTACAATAAAAATCACTGAGATCGCAGTATGATTTTCCAATCTCAAATTAATATCAAAGGCAAGTTGCTGATACGACTGAGTTAGAAGCCAATCTTGCCAAAAGAAAGGTTACCGCAATCAAGGGCAACATCGATACTCCTCAAGCCACAAAAAAGGGCTACAGTCTTATTTGCACTTAAATGGAAAAAAATTAACTTTTTTTTTTTTTTTTTTTTTTTTTTTTTTTTTTTTTTTTTTTTTTTACATTGCGAAATCGTGCTCTGTTTTAACTTTGAGGAATCCTTTTTTACAGGTGTACTTGTAATAATCTATTTATTTTAATTAGTCCATTATGTATTGCAGTTTCATTAACGTGTTCTTCCTTTTAAATCCAATCCTCTCAAATGTATAAATTTCAATTGATGGAATAAAACTTTCTACTTTCCATTTAAATACTTGGCTTTTTGATCTTCGTAAAAAGATGTTTTTTTTGTAAATACCAAGTGTTTGCACAATAGCTGCAACACAGTCTATGTTCTAAATTTTTAGAACACATTAAATTTTTATTTAGGAATAAATGGCTTACAAAGACAATGTGAAAAGAACTTATTTTGCTCTTTTCTCGAGGTATTTCATTTGCACTCTAAGTTCGCTTTCTTTTTCATATGAAAGAAATCGACAGAGAAAAATAGTCAGAATTTAATGTAATCTCCTTTTTAGTTTTCTGTCTCTAAAAATTTCTCTGAAAAGTAGTCAAATAAGCTATAACGAAATTGCTAGACTTATTCACTTAAGTTTGACGAAAGGAATTTCTTTCCGGGTAAACAGGCCAATAAAATTTGGACTTGCTTATGTCAGCATCAACAACGAGCCACAGTGCTTTCAAATGGTGTTATTTTTGGTTGAATTCAAGTCAAAATCCAAAAAAAATGAGTAGGAAAAGGTTACAGATGAAGAAAATGATGAAAAGGCATATCAAACAGTTCGTGGTATCGAACCGTAATTAAGGAGCGATACGGCTCAATAGTAAGTGAAATTCTAAAAGACGGAATTATGATATCAGTAGATATGCTACATAAAAAAAATCAGCTTAGTATGCTGATTCTGAATATTTAAGATTCACCAAGTTTAGTGTTACCCGTCAAAAGCTGCGAGCTTGAGAAAATTTATCTTATTTTCAAAAATGGGAAAAACACAGGAATCGTAAATCACAATCACATCATCAGATTCAGCGTGTCAGAGAACCCTACTGTAGAAGTTTCGGTAGAAGTTGAAACTCCTATGTACGAAAACGTGAAATTTTGCTTTTTGCCAGGAGAAAGATCACAGATGCGCATTTATTTGGCAACCCAGGAATCTCAATCATCCCTCAGTTCTATTAAATAGAAAATACAGTTTTTTCAACTGAAAGTAAGGAGTAACATTAAAACTTAAAACGAACAGAAATTATTACGTATATGAAGGGTGTTACCTTCTCCTCAACACCTCGCTCTTTACGCTGAATTTTTTTTTTTTTTTTGCACTTTTGACAAAAAATTATTATTGTTCCAATTAAATACCCTTGCGTTTCAGGAGTCGTTCTTAAAGAATTGGGACAAAATTCAAAGTTTAGCGTAAAGAGCAAGGTGTTGAGGAGGAGGCAACTCCCTTAATATACGCAATAATTTCTGTTCGTTTTACGTTTTAATGGTACAACTTACTTTCAGTTGAAAAAAATTGTCTTTCTGTTTAATTTCTTATCGTTTTTTAAATAGTCCCAGGAAATCTGGCCCCACCTCCACGGAGAAATACCCTTCCCACGCATATATCCTCTAGACAATTCAATCCCGGTAAAAATTTACCCAGGACAATTACCCTTAACAAGTCCACGCGTCCCAAAATTGAGACGGAAAAGAGAAAGCAAGAAATATAAAAAATAATTTTGTATAGGAATTCTGGTGAATTCCTGCAGTATATAATTTCCTCTGACAAAATCACCCCCTGGAAAGTTCCCCCGTGAAAAACACATCAGCAAAAAATTCGTCTTCCCACCCTAAAATGTATTTATTCTTCCCAATGACAAATACTATGCGTAAACAATGGGCAATTTTTATAACTTGAAGACCTTTCTCCTGGGGCTGTGGGGGGAGGGGGTAGTCATGTTATATCCAGAGGCATGATTATTGGGCCTTTGAGGAGCAAAATGGCTATTTCAAAATTTTAACCTGACGATTTTGTGGAAAGAGGGGTGGGGGAGGGGGCCTAGTTGCCTTCCAATCTTTTTGGTCGTTTAAGAAAGGGCACTAGAACTTTTAATTTTCGTTCGAATGAGCCTTCTCGTGGTATTCTAGGACCAATGGGCCGATACGAGCATCCCTGGGAAAAATGATAAAAAAAAAAGAAACCACATCCGTGATCTTTCTTCTGGCAAAAAATACAAAATTCCACATTTTTTCAGGTAGAAGCTGGAAACCTCTACAATAGGGTTCTCTGAAACGCTGAATCTGATTTTGTGATTTTCATTAATATTCTCTGACTTTTATAAAGTGTTCCCCCTTTATTCGAAAATAAGGCATCTTTTCTCAGGCTCGTAACCTTTGATAGGTAGAACTAAACTTAATGAAACTTATATATTTAAAATCAACATATAAATTTGATTCTTTTGATATATCTATTGGTATCAAAATTCCATTTTCAGAATTTCGGTTACTATTGAGCCGGGCCACTCCTTACTTACAGTTCGTCACCACGAACTGTTGATGACTATCTACCTTAGCTCTGCCTTAGGATGGATGGATGATAGACTAACTATCAAAAAGCGAAAATGACATCATTTTTATACAACCCTGAAAAAGGCTTATGTCAGCTTTGCATCTCACTCAGAATATCTGTCTTGGCTTTTTCTCCAATTAGCTATGGCCTGATGTCAACTTGATTTTAATTTAAATTTAATTCAGATATTTGTTTGTTTATTTTTGGTGGTTTTTTTTTCTAGGGGTGATCGTATTGAAATAATGACCCTAGAAGCTCGGAAGAGGGTGCATTAGAACGGAAATTAAAATTTCTTGTGGCCGTTTTATGTGACCAAAATGATTGGAGGGTAACTAGGCCCCTCCAAAGCCCGTTTTTCCCAAAGTCGTCCGATCAAAATTTTGAGATAACCATTTTGTTCAGCTGCCATAGGTGAAGATTTTTCAAACTATTCAATGAAAACCTTCTGCTCTAGAACTTACTGAAGAAGAACTGCACGAAGGTTTTAAATGCAGCTGTCGTTTAACCCATTGATGAAAGGAGATATTCGTCACTCCATTGCATAAAATCAACCCAAACAGGTCGAGCCTACTACATGATCCACTGAACATTACATTAGCATTCACTATATTTCAAAAACGAAATATTGACACTTTTGGCTGACCTTTTACTTAAATGTTATCACAACCCAAGAAGGATCTTTTCAAAAGATTTATTATTTTGTCAAGAGAAACATGTGTTACATAATCTTGGATGTGAAGATGCAATTTTTGCCGAAAATTGCATTTCATTTTAATATTATTTTTTGTTGCTTAGAAAATGCACTAGACATTTCTGATGAGTCCTTAAAATTTCTTTTCAAATGAGTCCTTAAACCTATCTCTATGATGTTCCAGTTCCCCACTAGCAGCGACAAAAAAAAAAAAAAAAAAAAAAAAAAAAAAAAGAAGAAAAAAAAAAAAAAACTAAGAAGAAACAAAGGAGACGCATCACTGCCTCCCATGTAAAAAAAGTGATTTTTCTTGTTGCCCAAGATATGGGGGTTTTCGGCTGTGGTCATTCCAGTGGTGCAGTTTTCATGTCAACTCAACACCATTTTGTGAGTTTTCAGGCTATTTTTTGAAATTCGCACATACAAGTAGAGGGGGAGGTGCTACTCCTGACACGCACCCCTGCTGCCATCTACAATTTAGTTTAATGCTGACGGGACATAATTTATTCAAGGATTATCGATCGAGTCTATGTGTAAAGTGGGTGTGTCAAGGTCAATCGATCTGTTGTTGTTTGGCCACGTGCGAATGACATGAAGGGTGATTTACATAATCGATGGGGGAATTATTGATTCACGGGCGTGGGTATTACGCTACATAATTTATTCAAGGATTATCGATCGAGTCTTATGTGGGTGTGTCAATGTCAATCTATCTGTTTGGGTTGTTGTTTGGTCACGTGCGAATGACATGAGGCGTGATTTACATAAACGATGGGGGACTTATTGATTCACAAGCATAGCACCTGTGAACTTGATTTAGATAATCGCTAGGGGAAATTATTGATTCACGAAGGGGAGAATTAGGAAACATTAAGGCTTCTTTAATCTAAGGTCTGAGGAAGGGGGAATTAAGAAACAAACATGGCTTCATTGTTGTTTGGTTAGCTTAACCTGAGAAATAGTACCTGTGAACTTGATTTACATAATCGCTAGGGGAAATTATTGATTCACGAAGGGGAGAATTAAGAAACATTAAGGCTTCTTTAATCTTAGGTCTGAGGGATAAACATTCTTTAGGACAGAGAGAAAAATTAATATTCTATTTTTAAATAGGGCTTAATTGATCTTTAGTGTCAGGAATCATAATTAACATCACATGTTATCTTGGAATTATGCGGGAGTCTAAAGAGATAGAAATTCTATTTTTAAATACGGCTTCACGGAGCTTTAAGTCGGAGAGATAAATTGATATTCTAACGAAACCCTAATAGTTTAGCTAGGAAAATTTATGAGATGAAGAGATTAACGTAGGAAAGGGTTTCCTAGAAATTTGAAATGCGTTAGCGCAGAGATGTCAAACAAAAGGAACACGCTGAAATTACGTTTATGGATTATTTGAGTGAAACCGTTTTATCTATTTTATGGGATTATTTTGGCGAAACAGTTTGAGCCATTTGAAAGAAGATTTTAAGAAAGGTTTTAGAAGAGAATTTGAGGGTGAAACTCTGTGGTCGTTATAATACACAAGTTCCATTTGAACAGTGTTGTGAGGTCCCCTACCCCCACCCCCAAGGGTTCCACTCCCCCCCCCCCACCCCGAAGGAAGCCCCCGGTACTCAAAGGTCCCCCAAGCTCCCAAAGAGCCCCAGCCCCCCAAACGCCCTTCTCAGACCCTCAAAGGCCCTCCTCTGGTCCTCAAAGGGCCCCCGGACCCCCAAAGGGCCCCCGGACCACAGAGGCCCTCCCCCGGTCCTCAATGGTCCCCCGGGCTCCCAAAGAGCCACCGGCGCCCCCAAAGGCCCACCCAGACCCCCAAAGGCCATCCCCGGGCCCCCCAAAGGACCATCGAGCGCCCAAAGGACCAACGGGGTCCCCAAGGCCCGCCCCCGGCCCCAAAGGTCTCCCAAGGTCCCATAGAGCCCCAGCCCCCCAAACGCCCTCCTCAGACCCTCAAAGGACATCCCCAGGCCCCCCCCCCCCCAAAGGCCCATCAAGCTCCCAAAGGACCAACGGGTCCCAAAGGCCCTCCACCGGTCCCCAAATGTCCCCCAGGCACCCAAAGGCCCTCCCTGTGCCATAAAGGCCCCCAAGCTCCCAAAGGACCACCGGCGCCCCCAAAGGCCCACCCAGACCCCCAAAGGACACCCCCGGGCCCCCCAAAGGCCCATCGAGCTCCCAAAGGACCAACGGACCCCCAAAGGCCCTCCCCCGGCCCCCAAATGTCCCTCCGGACCCCCAAAGGCCCTCTCTGTGCCCCAAAGGCCCACCGGTCCCCAAATGTCCCTCCGGACCCCCAAAGGCCCTCCCTGTGCCACAAAGGCCCCCCAAGCTCCCAAAGGACCACCGGCGCCCCCAAAGGCCCACCCAGCCCCCCAAAGGACCCCCCCCGGGCGCCCCAAAGGCCCATCGAGCTCCCAAAGGACCAACGGCCCCCCAAAGGCCCTCCCCGGCCCCCAAATGTCCCTCCGGACCCCCAAAGGCCCTCCCTGTGCCCCAAAGGCCCACCGGTCCCCAAAGGGCCCCCCGGCCCCCCAAAGGCCCGCCCGGGGCCCCCCCCCCCCGTGCACCCGTCTTTCGTTGATGTGTGTTGTCTGAAACCTATGATTTGGGATGTGTAGTTTGCTACTTCAGGCTTTTCTGAGCTAAGGTTTCATAGTATTTCCTAGGTGAATGTTGTCTGAAACCAATAGTTTTGGATGTGTAGTTTGCTATTTTTGACTTTTCTGAGCTAGGTTTCTTAGTCTTTCGTTGGTGTATGTTGACTGAAACCGATGATTTGGGATATGTAGTTTGCTACTTTTGACTTTTCTGAGCTGGATTTCTTAGCCTTTCATAGGTGTTTGTTGTATGAAACCTATGATTTTGAATGGGTGGATTGCTACTTTTGACTTTTCTGAGCTAGGTTTCTTAGCCTTTCATAGGTGTTTGTTGTCTGAAACCTATTGTTTGGGATGACTAGTGTGCTGTTTTTGACTTTTCTGAGCTAGGTTTCTTAGCCGTCCATAGGTGAGTGTTGTCTGAAACCTATGATTTGGGATATGTAATTTGCTATTTCCGACTTTTCATAACCAGATTTCTTAGTCTTTCATAGGTGTGTGGTGTCTGATACCTATGATTTAGGATGTGTGGGTTGCTATTTTCTGACATTTCTGAGCTGGATTTCTTAGCCATTCGTAGGTGTGTGTTGACTGAAACCTATGATTTGGGATGGTTAATTTTCTATTTTTGACATTTCTGAGCTGGATTTTTTAGCCATTCGTAGGTGTGCGTTGACTGAAGCCTATGATTTGGGAGGTGTAGTTTGCTTTTTGGACTTTTCAGAGCTAGGATTCTTAGTCACTCATAGGTGTTTGTTGTCTGAAACTTCGAGTTTGGGATGAGTAGTTGGCTATTTCAGACTTTTCTGAGCTAAGCTTTCTTAGTATTTTGTAGGTGAATGCTGTCTGAAACCTATAGTTTGGGATATGTAAATTACTCTTTCGGGGTTTTCAGAGTTGGATTTCTTAGTCTTTCATAGGCGTGTGGTGTCTGAAACCTATGATTTGGGATGTGTAATTTGCTATTTTCGACTTTTCTGAGCTAGGTTTCTTAGCCTTTCATAGGTATGTGTTGTCAGAACAGTATGAGTTGGGATGTGTAGTTTGCTATTTCAGGCTATTCTGAGCTAAGGTTTTCTAGTATTTCGTAGGTGACTGTTGTCTGAAACCAATAGTTTGGTGTGAGTAGTTTGCTATTTTGACTTTTCTTAGCTAGCTTTCATAGTCTTTCGTTGGTGTGTGTTGACTGAAACCTATGATTTGGGATATGTGATTTGCTATTTTTGACTTTTCTTAGTTGGATTTCTTATTCTTTCATAGGTGAGTGTTGTCTGAAACCTATGATTTGGTATGTGTTTATTGCTAATATAGAAATTTATTATCATTATTTATTATAATTTCATATTTGTTTGGTGTCTTAAAACTATATTTTGGGATGACTATTTTGCTATTTTTGATTTTTCTGAGCTAGGTTTCTTAGCCGTTCATAGGTGAGTGTTGTCTGAAACCTATGATTTGGGATATGTAATTTGCTATTTTTGACCTTTCAGAACCGGATTTCTTAGTCTTTCATAGGTGTGTGGTGTCTGAAACCTATGATTTGGGGTGTGAGGGTTGCTATTTTTTGACTTTTCTGAGCAGGATTTCTTAGCCATTCGTAGGTGTGTGTTGACTGAAACCTATGATTTGGGATGGTTAATTTGCTATTTTTGACTTTTCTGAGCTAGATTTCTTAGCCTTTCATAGGTGTGTCCTTTCAAAAAATTATGATTTGGGAGGTATAGTTTGCTTTTTGGACTTTTCAGAGCTAGGATTCTTAGTCACTCATATGTGTTTGTTGTCTGAATCTTCGAGTTTGGGATTAGTTCTTGGCTATTTCAGACTTTTCTAACCTAATGTTTCTTAGTATTTCGTAGGTGACTGCTGTCTGAAACTTATGATTTGAGATATATAAATTACTTTTTCAGACTTATTAAGTTGGATTTCTTAGTCTTTCATAGGTGTGTTTTGTCTTAAACCTTTGATGTGGGGGGGGTAGATTGCTACTTTTGACTTTTCTGAGCTGAATTTCTTAGCCTTTCATAGGTGTTTGTTGTCTGAAACCTATAGTTTGGGATGACTAGTTTGCTATTTTTGACTTTTCTGAGCTAGTTTTCTTAGCAGTTCATAGGGGAATGTTGTCTGAAACCTCTGATTTGGTATATGTAAATTACTATTTCGGGCTTTTCTCAGCTTGATTTCTTAGTCTTTCATTGGTGTGTGTCGTCTGAAACATATGATTTGTGATGGCTTGAGTTCTAAATTTGACTGTTCTGGGCTGGATTTCTGAGACTTTCTTTGGTGTGTGGTGTCTGTAACATATGAATTGGGATGAATAGTTTTTTATTTTTGACTTTTCTGAGATAGATTTCTCAGCCTTTCATAGGTGTGTCCTTTCAGAAACCTATGATTTGGGTTATGTAGTTTGCTATTTTTGACTTTTCTGGGCTGGATTTATTAGCCTTTCATAGGTGTGTGTTGTCTGAAACCTATGATTGAGATGAGTGGTTTGATATTTTTTTCTTTTCTGAGATATTTTTATTCACACTAAAACTTACACACACACACACACACACACACACACTAAAACTTACACACACACACACTTCAAAACAAACACACACAAAAAATAAGAAACACAAAAAATAAAACACACACACACAAAAAAACATACACCCACACGCAAAAACTTACACACACACACAAAAACTTACATTCACACAAAAACTTACATGTACACAAAAACTTACACACACACAAAAACTTACACACACGCACAAAAAAAAAAATTACACACACACACACGAAAACTTACGCACACACACACACACACACACACATACACACAAAAAACTTACACATGCACACGAAAACTTACATGCACATAAAATCTAACATTCACACAAAAAATTACACACACACAAAATATTAAACTCACACACAAAATCATAAACACACAAACGAACCCATAAAAAAAAAAACGCAAAAAAAAAAACACATACACACACACAATAACACACACACACATTAAAACTTACACACACACACACGAAAACTAACAGACACACATGCAACAACTTACACGCCCACAAAAACTTACACACACACACACACACAAAAACTTACACATGCAAACGAAAACTTACATGCACATAAAAACTTACATCCACACAAAATCTTACACACACACAAACACAAAAAAAAACACTCACAACAACACAAAAAAAAACAAACACACACACACACTCTCACACACTCTAACACAATCTATCAAAAACACTCTCACTCTCTCTCTCTCACTAACGCTAACACTCACTTACAGTCACAGACAGGCTCACAAAACTCACACACACACTGTCAAACACACGCCAAAACTTACACACACACGCCAAAACTTACACACACACACACACAAAAAAAAACTTACACATGCACACGAAAACTTACATTCACACAAAAACTTACATGCACACAAAACTTACACACACACACACACACAAACAAACACACAAACAAACAAAACTCACACACACACACACACACACTAAAACTTACATACACACGCCAAAACTTGCACACACACAAAAACTTACACACACACACACACAAAAAAAAATTACAAAAGAACACAACAAAAACACACACACCAAAGAACTCAAACTAAAAAACACACACACACACACACACACACAAAACTTACACACACACACACGAAAAAATAAACACACAAGCCAAAACTGTCACACACACAAACTTACACACACACACACACACACACACACAAACACAAACACACAAACAAAAAAAAAAACTTACACACACACACACACAAACACACACAAACTTACAAACACACACACAAAAACTTAAACACACACACAAAAGCTTAGACACACAAAAAATTACACACACACACAAAAACTTACACACACAAGCAAAAACTTACATGCACACAAAAACTTACATTCACACAAAAACTCACACACACAAAAACTTACACACACACACAAAAACTTACACACACACACAAAAACACACACACACACAAAAAAAAAAAAACAAACACACAAACAATCTAAAACCCAAACACTCAAACCACACAAAAAAAAAAAAAAACCAAAAAAACACACAAATACACATAAACACACACACATGCACACAAACACACCATGCACATACACACACACACACACACGTCAAAACTTACGCACACAAACGATTAGACACTCAAAAACTTACACACACACACACACAAAAACTTAAACCCAAATGTTAAATATCACATGCACACAAAAACATACTAGCACACAAAAACTAACACACACACTAAAACTTGCATAAACACACAAAAACTTACACACACACACACATACTTACACACACACACACGAAAACTTACGCACACACACTAAAAATAACACACACACACGAAAACTTACACACACAAAAACTTACACGCTTACCCTATCACAGTTACAGTGTCTTAATTTTTCAAATTTCATTTTGAATTTCTGTCGTGAACTGCAAGAACTGGAATATTTCAGTAGTGACTTGTTGTGAATTGCCTTCTCACAGTTAAATTCTCTTGATTTTTCGAAGTTCATTTTGAATTTCTATCATGAAATGAAAGAGTTGGAAAATTGGGGTCTTAGTCCACCAGCCCGAATGGTGGAAATCCACTAGCTCAGTCTTGGGGTCACAGTCCACCAGCCTGAACGGTGTAAAGTCACTAGCTCAGAATTGGGGTCTTAGTCCACCAGCCTGAATGGTGCAAATCCACTAGCTCAATATTGGGGTCTCAGCCCGCCCTTATGAATGATGGACATTCAGTTTTTAAGTTTGTTTCTGTTATCTTATAATTTGATCTCCGTTTTAGGTATACTAAACTTTTGTGGAGCGTAGGGTTAGGTTAGATTAGATTAATTTAGGTTAGTTTAAGTTAGGCTAGGTTAGCCCAGGTATGCTTCACTTAGGTTAGCTTAGGTTTGGTGAGAGACAGGCAAAAAGTTAGGTGTATGATTAGGTTAGGTTAGGGGGTTTTAAATTAGGTTAGGGTTTTCAGGCGAGTATGGTTAGGTTAGACTAGATTAATTTAGGTTAGGATATGTTATGATAAGTTAGCCCATGTACGCTTCACTTAGGTTAGCTTAGGTTAGGTGAGAGACAGGCAAAAAGTTAGGTGTATGATTAGGTTAGGTTAGGTTAGATTAAATTAGGTTAGGTTAAGTTAGGTTAGGCTAGGTTAGCCTACGTACGCGCGCGTACGTAGGCTAGCCTAGCCTAACCTAACAACCTAACCTAATTTAATCTAACCTAACCTAACCTAATCATGCACCTAACTTTTTGCCTGTCTCTCACCTAACCTAAGCTTAACCTAAGTGAAGCGTACATGGGCAACCTAACCTAAATTAACCTAACCTAACTTAATCTGGTCTAACCTAACCATACTCACCGGAAAACCTAGCCTAATTTAATCCAACTCTAACCTAATCATACACCTAACTTTTTGCCTGTCTCTCACCAAACCTAAGCTAACCTAAGTGAAGCGTACATGGGCAAACCAAAACGAACTGAACCTACCCTAACTTAAGCGCGTCTCCCCTAACCATACGCGCCGGAAACCTATAGTAAATGCTAACCTGCTAGATCAATATACGTTGACCTAATCAAACTTAAACAGTGAATTTACATAATTCATAAAGGTGGACGGAGACCCCAAT